>NC_056597.1:40152626-40152705 GCF_018340385.1 Cyprinus carpio | reverse complement strand
TTAATGACAGCAATGAAATGCAGTGGAAAGGTTTTTTTGGGATTAAGTTCATTTTCATGGCAAGTACTATGCAATTCAA
>NC_056597.1:40143897-40152524 GCF_018340385.1 Cyprinus carpio | reverse complement strand
TGGAGATAATGGCTTCTTTGTCTGCCTTCTTGACACCTGCCATCTTCCAAAAGTCTTCGCCTCACTGTGCGTGCAATGCCTCAACCCTTCCTGCTGCCATTCCTGAGCAGCTCTGCACTGGTGCACTCACATCCCCTCAGCTGAAATCCTCTTTAGTAGACTTTCTTGGACGCCCTGAATCCTTCTTTACAGAATTGAACCTCTTTCCTTGAAGTTCTTGTTGATGAACCTATAAATTGTTGATTTAAGGGTGCAATCGGTTAGTAGCACAATATCCTTGCCTGTGAAGCCATTTTTATACACAACGCAATGGATGGCTGCACGCGTTTCTTTGCAGGTCACCATAGTTTAACAATGGAAGAACAATGATTTCAAGCATCACCCTCCTTTTAAAACATGGCAAGTCTGCCATTCACCCCAATCACCGACATAATATCTCCCAGCCTTTTGCGCGTCACATTCTCACCTGAGGTGAAAATAATTCTAATGACTCAGCAGTCCTTTATGACAGCAATGAAATGCAGTGGAAGGTTTTTTTTTTGGATTAAGTTTATTTTCATGCCAAGAAGTACTATGCAATTCATCTGATCACTCTCTTAACATTCTGGAGATATGCAAATTGCTATTATAAAACTTAGCCCAACTTTTCCAATTTCCAATATTTAGATTCTCAAAACTTTTGGCCACAACTGTACAATACTGTCAGTAATTTGGGGTCAGTCATTTTTTTTTCTTTCTTTTTTTTCAATAAAATCAATACTTTTATTCGGCAAGGATGTGTTAATTGGATAAACAGTGATAGTCAGAAACATATATTATTAGAATATTATTATGGAAATTTTTTTTTTTTTTTTAAATAAATGCAGTTCTTTTTAACCTTTTATTCAATAAATACAGCAGACCTGTTTCCCACTTAGAAATCAGGAATTTTAGAATGACTTTCTATGATCACGGTGATAGACTGGATGTTACCTGTGACACTGAAGGCTGGAGTAATGATGCTGAAATTTACAGCTTTTGCAATCACAGTGGAATAAATATTTTTTAAAAAGTATATTCCAAATAGAAAACTATTATTTTAAGTTTGTAATAATATTTCACAATATTACTGTTTTTTTTCTGTGTTTTTTGATCAAATAATGCAGGCTTGATGAGCAGCAAGAGGACTTCTTTCAAAACATTAAAAAAAATAGTAATGTTTCCCAAACTTTTGACCTGTACTGTAGTTCTCAGATATTTTTAGATGATCTCATTCTTTATACTCACCAAAAAGCATTTCAGGAAAATTCTAAATTAAATGTATGCAGTTTTGCGTGATACATCTTTTAGCTTTTTTACTCGAGAAACGACTACGCCCATATATTGCAGCAACAGCTTTTATCAATGCCTTCAGGGAGTCAATGACGCTAAACACAAAAAGGCCTAGTTTGCTCTAAAACAGTGTAATTGTTATGCCAGTCACCACTCTCGAATTTTAAGGCAGATACACGCTCACATGCCGGGTAATATCAAAAAGAAAATTCTAACTTTCACAAATTCTCAGCAGAAAGAAGAATGTCTAAATGATTTTCCACACTCCCCCCTGAAAGTTACAGAAAGTTTTCTAACAAATGATGCCACCCAATTCTCATTGCTAAAGTCTTCAAGTTAGGAGTCATTATTTTTTTTTTGTTTCGTCACTCATGGAAAAAAACTAGAACAGTGAGGCAAAAATGCCCCTCATGGCTTAAAGGGTTAAAAAGACATCTTGCAGACGTATTGGGCTATCTGGGACACTTGTGGTCTTCATACTCACTTGAATACTTGGGCTAAAAACAGGAAATACGTCATATAAGTAGTCAAGTGCAAAGACCACAAGTGTGGGGTATTTAGGACAAAGGCATAAATCTTTCATTTGCGGATTCGAAACCTCTGTATCGTGTTACTTTCGTCTAGCACAAACCGCTGACTTAAAACAAGCGAATGATGCACACGAATACTGCTAAACGCTATTTAAATCATACAAATAGCCATATTGTAGTGTCCCTAGTGTACATCATGATTTCTATACTCGGTATGCTTGCCATGGCATTTACATAAATATAATACAGTAAACTAATCAGTAATGGTCGGTGTATCAAAAAGCACAATGGACTTTTTCATAGTTTTACTCAGCGGATTTTGTCTCCAGTGCACAATCCGTAATGGCCTACACAGGCACAATTGAGTGTTTTAAAGTTAATTGTGTTTGCCGTACCGGATCCATTACTCCGCTCCGGAGAAGCTCGGAGACCGCGGCAGTGCTGCTGTGGGATGAGTCTACATCTGGGCTGCTGCTCCGGACCGTCGCCAGGGCTGTCAGAACTCGACCACAAGAGTTGACCCGATAACATTAAAGCAGAAAAGACGTGCCATCCACACTACATCAGAGCTCCTTGTCTCGTTTTAAATATTATTGTCCGCTTTAATATAGACAGCACAACAAAGGCGCACTGAAACCGTGGGAAAACTCTGAAACGCAATGTAGAACATTGATCAAGAATTAATGACATCATCATCTTCTTCCCTCGGTTTTTTGGCGCTACCGCCTCCTGTGTTCATATCGCCTCCACCTACTGTGTTGGTTGTGTCATGATTTCTGCTTCTCTCTCTTCCGTCTTTCTTCTCTTCTGCTGCTTCTCGTCTTAGTATTTTTGGCTCATGACAATAGGTGCCACCTACAGTAGCCTACGTTTCTGTTGTGCAGGATTCATTTTTAGCTATTAACCTGGAAAAATGACATGTGAACATATAAAAAAAAAAAAAACTAGATGGGGGGGGGGGGGGGGTTATATAATAAATAAAAATAACAATAATAATTATAATCCTTCCATACATTTGAATACTCGTCCCTATACCAGATTCCCACTCATTCCCGGGTCCCATCTGGCGCTGGCCTCTCGCATCTCCTCCAGACCTGCGTCCCATGGATTTCCCTACAAAAATCCGAGATCAGGCTACAGCATCCCCCGATTTCAAAATGTTTATATAAACCTCTTGCTCAACCCTGGCTATTAAGTGTATTTTAAGTAGACCTTTCCTACGATACTATTTTATATAAACTCATAATTCTAACAAGTACCCCAAATCCTTGAATTACCTTTCCCTTTTTATAAAAGAATGTTATTAATTCCTTTCTTTCTTCGTCATAACTTTGTACAATCGTATATTACATGCTTGTAGCTGTTTCTCTTTTCCCCCACAATACTCACATAAACGCTTCTCATACTCACTCACAGTAATAGAATATTGATATGCATTCAGACCTGATGTGTCCAAGTCTCCATCCTTGTTATAAAATGACTTGGTTTTCCCTTCTCTGTTATCTACCACTAATGTTTTGTTTATTATTAAAAAAATTAATATTAAATAAATGCCTCCCCTTATATCTGAATTCCCATATTTTGCCTTAATAATATTTTCCAATAATTATAGGTTGAACTTCACCCCTTAATTAAAGCAACATTAACATGTCCCCTCTTCCTTTTTTTAAAGCATATTTTGGCCAATTTCAAACCAGCCTGTTTCATTTCCCAATATGCCCACAGTGTCTGGTTACCCATCAGAAACCCAGACCTTTTTATTTGATACGCCATAAGGATGTCAATATTTTCACTTAATAGGTCTTCTCTACCATGAATGAGTTCGGGTGGACAACGATGTAACCACAGAAGCAGAATCCAGAGCATAGTCACTGCACGTCCTGGTCCTTGCCTCTTCTTCCAATCCAATCAATCCGATTATGATTAGCTACCATTTTAATTGCATATTTAGATAGCTTAGAATGTTACCTCTTTTGAGTGATGGGGGATGACATTCAAGTCCGGATAAAAACTCTTCTATTCCGGCAATCCCTATATTGGGAGTCTTTTGATCCATTTGTATAAATCTGCCATACCGCGCCAAAAACTTTGTCTGTCAAGGTCTATTCACCATATATTCTCCATGATTACACAGTCCGCCAAGGCCATGGTTCTTTGGTCTAGTATTGTCCCAGCTCAGATTCAGTAACTTCGGAATCACCAAGCGGGTACCTGACGCCCATACTGACATTGCTATATGTTTCATCTATCGTCTTTCCTGCGATTTTGATCAATATTCCATCAAAAACCCTTCCCTTTTTCCTTTGTATATTCCCATATAATATTCAGATACTCTACTGAGAAATATATGTTCTCCAGCAATGTCGCTCCACTGATGTTCCCTATATACCATGGCGATGAATTTTTCACTCTACGTACCGACTTAATGCCATTTATTTTGGCCATACCTACTAATAGTGCATTGACTTGAGTGGATTTAGTTGCTACCTAGACATAGTCCTGAGAGCTCGGTATTGTAGTCTGCGTCGATCTCCTTAACAATGGTTGCGGATAGCTGCATCATACACCGATATATCCATAATCAAGTATAGATCTGATTCAGGGCTTGTACGTACATGTTCACATAGATTTCCTATCAAGCTCCCCCACTCTTTGTCCATCAACTGAGCTCGATCACATTGTACCGTTTCCTCAGATTTTTGTTTGCTTGTTCATATGTCTATTCATAGAATAACGTTCATCCTAACCAATGACCAGATCCTAAAACCAAACTCGTTGTCCTTTTAAATAGATTACCACAGAATGAGAACACCAAGGTCCTGGTCGGAAGGGTGTGGCCATTGTCCACGAAAGAACAGAAACAGGAGGGACTGTGGCTGAACACTTTTATAAACGCCAGGCGAGTCGGCCATGTTGCCAGGCCGTTGTTAATAACTGTTTGTATACATCAGTCTAGGTCCCAGAGAGCACAATAGTGTGTGCCCCATAGTCCGGCCCACAGCGGGCCCGGGGTGACATCCTGTGGGCCAGATGGGGGCCGGATCTGGGCCCGAAAGAGGTTGCTGTCCTTGGGTGGAAAACATTTCAACCTCTCTCTCCAAATAGCAGATCCATCATCAGCCATATAAAGCACATCCCACTAACCATATCCTTAACGTTGTCAAAAATATAATGAATCATAGTGTAATTAAAAAATTAGAGGGATGACAAAAAGCCCTTGTTGGATACCATTTCAAGCTCAAAATTTCGAAGAGTGACTTAATCCACTTGAACTACAAAGGGTCTTTCAAATATAAAACGGTAACAGCCAATTATAATGTACCATCTTTTCCTAGCCTTGCTGCTTTACTTAAACATCCGTCCTGATTTAATCTAGTGCTCTTTTGTGTTTGGTCGCAAGATTTCAGTGCGTCATTGTAGGCATTCAAGATATGTCCTACAATGTTTTAACCAAATGAAGTCTTGAATATGGGGGACAACCATGTCCTGCTGTTTCATAATTCCTAATATTAAGATTGCAAACCTTTCTTTATATTATTCATAAGTGTTTCCCATTTTCTCTTGTTTTAGTACTATTCTTCTAAAGAAAATGAGCCTGCTGGGGAAAGACTTAAAAAATACAAAGTAACAAGTTAAAGGGGTCATATGATGCAATCTCTTTGGACTCTTAGTGCATAAATAAGATCTTGTAAAGTTGCTAAAGACTAAAGTCTCAACCAAACGATATTCTCTTTATAAAAGTTAAGAGTCAACCACAACCCCCAAAACGGCTTGTTCTTAACACTTCACATGCTCCATCACTGTGTGGGAAGATTTGCATAACGCCACCCAAGTGTTCACACAAAGAAAGAAGGCGTGAATACGACTAGGAAATCAGTGGTTGTTAGGCTTCAACACTGTTCCAGAACAGTCCAACCCAAATATTCAGGATGTGCTATGCATTTTATGGAGAGTATGATGACTGTTTCCTGAACCAGTAGCCTGCAATGCGTCTGTGGCACAACGGCTGTTTCTTTAAAGTTGGGCGTAAACTTGCATCGGACCTTCAGTCTGACTCTTAGCCGTAAATAGGTTTTTATATTTAAATAATTGCAATGATGATTCAAACGTGAGTTTTGAGCAGTAGAGTAGGCTTGTTGTTTCTCAGATCACAAATGGAGACATGGTTTTATGTTTACGCAGCACGATACGCAACGCAATGCGTAAAAAGTAATGGCGGTCTGTTTTTTAAGTGGGATTTTTATACAATAAAAAACATAAACAGTAAACATTTCCTTTATGTCAGCTTTTATTTTAAATAAAAACTATATTTATTAGTTTTTTGATAGAAGCACGTAGAAGACAGCTGCTGTCTTCTTCTACGCACTGCTCTTCTTTTATGCACTGCAGGCTAGACTATACTGGCACTTAATTGCAATTTAATTCAATGTACTTGTCCGTTCTAAGTTCCATAACCGTTTTGTTATGATGATGATGATGTCTTAGCTCCATGTTCATTTAATGGGCCTAGCCTATTGCTGGCAATGTTTCTTTTTACGCGGCTGAAAATAACCGTGCTTTCTGTTATAGACCTGATTTCTGTTACCAGAGCAGCTGGACCCCTGAGGAGTCCTCCAGTCTGCGTTGAAAGCCTGGGAATGGCATGGTTATGTAAAGGGGCGTAACATTTCCATCACAAACACTTGAGGAATTCAGCCAATCACAACGCACTGGATAGCTGGCCAATCCAGAGCACACCTCGCTTTTCAGAACGATGAGGTTTTGATAACCAAATCTGACTGTGTTTCAGAAAGGCTGTGGCATAGAGTCAACAAATTATAGCTACACTAGACAGGCAATGTGGAGAAACAATGTGTTTTGTTTTTTTAACTTAAAACCGCATAAACACACTTGCATTAACACCAAATACACAAAATAATGTTCTTTTTAAGCAGCATCATATTACCCTTTAATATCACACATTTTTGCTGAAATTCATTGTGCTTGGTTGTTTAATTAATCTAGGGCATGGTGGATTGTGCTCTGCCTTAGGGGATTGCAGAGAAGTGTCCTGTGGGACTGGTAAGGGGATGAGTGGAAGCTTGTGGGAAAAGCTTCTCAGGGAGGACATCAAACTCAAGAGAGAGAGGAGGAATGGCTAGACTGTTTCTTTCTTGAGAGAATGCTTAACAAATCATTTTTATTAGCCCATTCTCTATTGGCATACAAAGCAGTGGAGAAATGGGTACATTACAGTTTTTCAATATCTTTTTTTTTTTAAATGTCACATTGTCAATGAAACAAACCGAAGTTCTGCTTATTTCTTGTTTGTGATGTAAGGTAAACATTAGATTTGAAGTTGTTATACATTATTCATTTTTGTAGTGTAATTTATTTATGTAACCCAGTAGAAATATGTTCGTTAGTATAAGAGATACAAGTTTGAATTAATCATTTCAAAAGTTTAATAAAGAGAGGTTAAGGTTAAAAAGTTAAGATTAATTGACCAGCAAAAGAAGGTATGATTTTGCTCAATGAGAGAAATGCCTATGGAGTAATGTTCATTTACTGTATACACAGCAGTTAAAATGGTTTTAATATTTTTGTGTAATAATAGATGTGAAAAATGCTGTCAAAGATGGCCTGTGAAAATATAAGAAAGAGTTCACAATGTTTCGTGAATTGTATTTACTTGCCTGAAAGTTTTTGTATGAACAACTCACAGGAGAGGTCAAGGGTAGAAGAAGTGAGATTCGACGGGAGTGAAGCGAATGCGAGTGGTTTTTGGCCATAGACAGTAAAGAAAATTGGAGCGTTCAACTTCAAGCGACCCCCGTTGGACTCATGGAGACGTGAAGTCAATTAGAAGCACGCACGTCCTGGGGGTCAAGCCATCGCGCAGACTCAAATCAGCTTGATGCCGTAAATGTCACGGGCAACCTGGCCTGACATGGTAAGTGTCTTCTAATCGCTGTGGGCAGAGAATATGAATCACCCACCAAATCTTGCAGACGGTTGTTGATATTTTTGGTCCCGTGCCTTGATGACTCTCTGTGGGCTTCTCCCCTTGACTTCATGCCTCCACGTCCCCCGATTGCCTTCATAGACAGTAAAGATTGCCTGCGAGCTTTCCTCCTGTCCCATGACGGAAATTTCTCTACCGTGCGACAGAGAGTTGCAGGTTATATGCAATCGTAGCCTATTTCAAAACTGCTTCTACGGCCATAACATAAGAGTACAAGGTAATGGGGCCTTTTATACATTTTGTGGATTTCTTTAGAATATGAATGTACAATTGGAGTCTTTAACACTCTTCAAGGGACGTTATCCTGTCAAGTGCGCCAAAATGAATGGAGTCATGGGAATGCTACAGCAGGGGGGGTCCGCATAGCCAATGGCGGCGCCCCAGGATGCTTCATAAAATATAAACTCTGCCCCCCTGGTGTTGGCGAGAGAAAGACAGTTACTGTAGGTATGCACCAGAAATTAAAGTGTTCAACACGAACTCGTAACAGACATTGTGGGATAGTTTCTGTGTTGGTTGTGATAAACTCATCACGTTAGAACAGACATAATGAGTTAAGCCGCTGATTTAGTGGCTAGTTTTTTACATGGACTTTTGCGATAAGCTAGCGACCTAAGTATTAGCCTGTGTGAAGATAGGAGACCTACGATGATCAAAACTTTCCCGGAGCCGGGATAGCGTTATCGAGTGATGGACTTTGCGAGATCGCCAACCATGTGAATCTTCTCGTTAACCGTCTGCCCTCTTCATCGTGGATCCTCTCCGTCCTGTCTTCTGAGTGA
>NC_056597.1:40143551-40143629 GCF_018340385.1 Cyprinus carpio | reverse complement strand
TAATTTCCCTCAGCATTTAAGCAGGCTCGGGTAAGCCCACTTCTGAATAAACCATCTCTAAATCCGGCACTTCTAACT
>NC_056597.1:40141172-40143403 GCF_018340385.1 Cyprinus carpio | reverse complement strand
CAACTGAGACTGCCCTGCTTTCGGTTACTGAAGCCCTGCGACTGGCAAGAGCAGCTTCAAAATCCTCAGTACTCATTTTCNCAAGAGAAATCTGAATCACCCACCAAATCTTGCAGACGTTGTTGAATAATTTTGTCCCGTTGCCTTTATGGACTCTCTGTGGCCTTCTCCCTTGACTTCATGCCTCCACGTCCCCCCCATTGCCTCATAGACAGTAAAAGATTGCCTGCGAGCTTCTCCTCCTGTCCATACGGAAATTTCTCTACTGTGCGACAGAGAGTTGCAGGTTATGATGCAATCGTTAGCCTATTTTTACAAAAACTGCTTCTACGGGGCCATAACCTAAGATACAAGGTAATGGGGCCTTTTATACATTTTCGTGATTCTTTAGAAATAATGAATGTACAATTGGAGTCTTTAAACGCTTCAGATGTACAGTTATTCGCTGTCAAAGTGACGCCAAAATGAATGGGAGTCAATGGAATGCTAACAGCAGGTGGGGGTCCGCTAGCCAATGGCGGCGCCCAGGGATGCTTCAATAAAATATGAAACTCCTGCCCCCCTGGTTTTGGCGGAGAGAAAAGACAGTTACTGTTATGAATGCACCAGAAAAGGACAGTGGTTCATCACGAACATCTATACACAAGACATTAGTGGTGAAGTTCTGTTTATCTGTTTGGTGATAACTCACACAGTTATGACAGAAATAAGTTGGAGTTAGCCGCTGATTTAGTGGCTAGTGTTTTACATGGACTTTGCTGATAACTAGCGACCTTAATTAGTTAGCCTGTGTGAAGATCTAGACCGACGAGCTCAAAGACTTTCCCGGAGCCGGATCTAGCGTATCGAGTGATGGACTTTGCTGAGTCGCGTCAACCATGTGAAGTCTCTCTTTAACCGTCTTCCTCTTCATCGTGATCCCTCTCGTCCTTTCTTCTGCTGTTGACGGCCTTGATCCATGCCGTGAGGTTACATTCCCCATTGAGTAATGGTACCACACCTGTTTGTTTGGCCTGCGTGATGAAAAGCCCATTGTGTGTGCTACAATGTACCCCGTCAGCTTATCTTCAGGCCTGCATCATTTGAGAACATTTGAGGGTATTCACGTTAAACTCGGTTGTTGCCGGCGATTTTATTTTCTTGGGCACTTATGTGTTTAATGTGAATTTAAATGCATTTGGAAGTGTGGCAAAGTTAGTTTGACCATGACATTTTTAATTTCCTGGACCTTCCTTTTCTAATAAATCGGGATACTTTTTGTAAGTTATTAGAGAAATTTGGGTTTAACGTGAAGGTTTTATAGTAGAAAGTATTTCTAGACATTTAATTCTGTTAAAGTGTAAATTTTACTGCTAATAGGGATTTCAGGGAAAGTATTTCATTTAATATGCCTAAGTAATCACACACACACACAAGTTAAACACTTTACATTTATCAGTGAAAAATCATTTATTTTATTGGACAGATATTAAAGACCTCAGGATTGCCATCTCCCATCTAGTTAGCATGCTAAGAGGCACTACATAAAATGGAGGCAACACTGGGATATTAGTGTGGGTTTTTTGTTGTTTTTACATTTTGCATTGAAATTAGCATTTTTGACTCTTTAACCATGCTTGGCTCGAAAATACACAACTTTTGATCAATTTCTGCGGCGCATGATTTCTCGCCCACCACAAATACTACTTACAACTAATACGGAGTTTTGTGCACTTTCACTTTACTCAATATTTAAATTGTCCTTAACTATTGCATGCAACAAATGTTTACCCTTGCCAAAGCACTGAAGAACTAATTGATGCTTATGGCCCACTGTCATCTAACCAGCACGCACAACGGACACCACCCCTCTGCCCCCTGCTGTCCGATGTCTCCCGTGAACATCGCTCTAACCAGGGCTGCAGAGAGGAAATGGCATAATCAAGAAACGACTGCCTCAGTGTGTATCAGGTCTCTCCTCATCTTCTTCTCTGCAAATGTCTTCACTGCTACAACATTCATACTACCCCAACAAAATTAACAACTGTTGTGACTCTCGACACTCTCAAAAACTTTCTCTTCTCTTCTTAATCCTCTCCACCTCCGCCTCCATCGACTCTTACACAGGCTGACGACTTTGCAGTTTTCCTTCACAAATAAGACAAGAACCCTCATGACCAATTCTCCACCACCCCGCAGACTGAGGATAACTTCACAACGACTAATGCCACCTCTCCTCCTCCTTCTCTCCC
>NC_056597.1:40138980-40140405 GCF_018340385.1 Cyprinus carpio | reverse complement strand
ATTGTAATGCTCTCCTGGCGGGCCTTCCTGCATGTACTATCAAGCCTCTGCAACTAATCCAGAGTGCAGCAGCGAGGGTTGTCCTCAATGAGTCAAAACCAGCTCACGTTACTCCTCTCCTCATCAGTTTACACTGGCTACCAGTAGCCGCTCGCATCAAATTCAATNCGAACTCTTATACAAGACATTAGTGGTGATAGTTCTGTTTGTTTGAGTGATAAACTCATCACAGTTATGACAGACATAACTTTGAGTTAGCCGCTGATTTAGTGGCTAGTGTTTTGCATGGACTTTGCTGATAAGCTAGCGACCTTAATTAGTTAAGCCTGTGTGAAGATATGAGGCCGACGATGATCAAAGACTTTCCCGGAGCCGGATAGCGTTATCGAGTGATGGACTTTGCTGAGATCGTCAACCATGTGAATCTTCTCTTTAACCGTCTTCTCTTCATCGTGAATCCTCTCGTCCTGTCTTCTGCTGTTGACGCCTTTGATCCAGTGCACGTGAGGTTACATTCACATTGAGTAATGGTACCACCTGTTTGTTTGGCCTGCGTGGTGAAACAGCCATTGTGTTTAAGGCTACAATGTACCCGAGCTACATTCAGGCCTGCATCATTTGAACATTTGAAGGCTATTTCACGTTAAACTAGGTTTTTGCCGGCTATTTTATTTTCTTGGGCCCTTATGTGTTTAATGTGAATTTAAATGCATTTGTGAAGGGAAAAGTTAGTTTGACCATACATATTTAATTTCTGACCTTCCTTTTCTAAGTAAATCTGGTATACTTTTTAATTAAGTTAATTAAGAGAAATTTTGGGTTAAACGTGAAAGTGTTTATAGGAGAAAAGTATTTCTAAGACATTTAATTTCCTGTTAAAGTGTAAATTTTACTGCTTAAATAGTGATTTAAAGGGAAAAGTATTTCATTTAATATGCTAGTAATCACACACACACAAGTTAAACACTTATACATTTATTAGTGAAACCTCATTTATTTTATTGGACAGATATTTAAAGAACTCAGGATTGCCACCTCTCATCATAGTTTAGCACGCTAGAGAGGCACTACATAAAATGGAGGCAACACTGGGATAATTAGTGTGGGTTTTTTGTTTTGTTTTTTTGTTTTTTACATTTTGCATTGAAATTAGCATTTTGAAGCTTTAACAATGCATTGGCTCGAAAATGCACAACTTTTGGTCCAATTTCGCAGCATGATTTCTCGACCACCACAAATACTGACCTAACTAAATACTGATTTTTATGCACTTTTCACTGTACCAATATTTTAAATTGTCCTTTGAACTATTGCATGGCAAAAAAGTGTTACCTTGCCAAAGCACTGACAGAACTAATTGATCTTTTGCCCACTGTCATCTAGACCAGCACGCACCACCCCATCTGCCCCCTGGCTGTCCGATGT
>NC_056597.1:40116490-40138023 GCF_018340385.1 Cyprinus carpio | reverse complement strand
TGTCAAAGAGAAATGTGCTTCATGTGTATTTTCAGCCCAGTACAACACGAACAACAAACTTACATCCCAACACATTTAAATAAAAAAAACACTCACCACAAACAAACACTTTGCGAGTGGATGTACAGGCGATGGAAGCGTACGCGCGAAGTGGAAGTTCACCACTGAAGCTGGCGGGATGCAGAAGCGCCAGAGAGATCTCACCATCGCTCCGCGTTTCTTGGTAAAATGCACTGGCGCATTGCGTTTGCATTTCTCCCTTGACTTGGAATTTTTGAATCGTGCTTTTATTTTTGTATGTTTGATTTTGTCTATATTATGTTTTCACAGGGCTAGATGGAACTCTCACTATGATTATTTCCGAGAGATATGAGGAGACCTCAAGAACAGGAAAGTAAGGTTTGTCGGGCAGCAGCCGCCCTCACTACGGATTCAAAGAGGAACTACCTTCGAATTCTTAAGATATTTCAGGTAATTGCTATTGCTTTCATACTGGATATATGCCTTAGAAATTAAATAAGGAGTGAATGGGTTATCTCTTTTAAGTGGTCACAATATATATCATATTTTTTTTTACAATAACCTTTTTTTTTTTTTTTTTTAAGAAAATTATGATGATATAGCTTGATAAATGGCCTTGGGTGAGTTTACCTTAATTTTTTTTGTCATGTTCTGATTGTTGTGCCTAGATTTTATGACGTGCGTGGTGGCAACTGAGCCTGGGCAACAATGCCAACACGAGACTCTGCCGAGGCAATAAGAGAGAATGCCAGAGGACTGCAGGGAACTCTCAGGTGATGAGGATCTGGCGCTGGAGCTTGAAGAAGATCGCCCCTGGTTGGAGACATGCTGAAAGTCACCTGTTTTTCCCTGGAGCTTGAGCTATGAGTTGGGCCTTATTGCCCAGTTACCGAGTGAGAAACAAACATAGGGGATACAAATATTTATAATGAACTCGTGCCGACTGCAAAATCTAAACATACAATGCGACAATTACCTGTTCACTAATTTTTTCCCATCCTGACTGTATTATTCAAAATCAAAGTTTTCTATGATAGAACATGCTTTAAATATTCTGAATCAAAGTTAACTTTGATATTTTGTGGCGATGGCAATGAAAAATGGTTAATTAATGTAACATTTCTTGGAGATAGTAAAAAAAGCAAAAAGCACAGTTTTTTTTGCACAATTTATCTTTTCTATGAATGGAGTACGTTTATTATTCATAAGAATATTTTTTTATATTATAAATGTTCAGACTATGCCAGGTGTATTTTGCATACAGCGATCTTCCAGCAGCAATAGCGCAGTGTTGGATGCGGAATGAAGAAGATCATGACAGAGAAGTTCTCAATGACTTAGCCTCCTAAACCCATGACTCTCCGCTGGCTGCTTATGTTCCGAAGACTGGATGATGTGCGTAGAAAGCAGAAACTGGATCGGCGCAATCTGCAAACTTATCCATAGAGATTGGAGAAAAACTGGGCGCCCTCTTCCTGGTCCAATACAGAAGAGATC
Organism: Cyprinus carpio; assembly: GCF_018340385.1. Taxonomy (NCBI): domain Eukaryota; kingdom Metazoa; phylum Chordata; class Actinopteri; order Cypriniformes; family Cyprinidae; genus Cyprinus; species Cyprinus carpio. The sequence goes on along the minus strand of NC_056597.1, from coordinate 40,136,505 downwards.
TCAAGCAGGGAAAGGATCGAACATGACAGCATGAAAACCATACACAGATTTCATCATTGATGTATACGTGCATTTCCTTCTGCCTTAATATAGTTAAAAATGTCATTACATCAGTTGTATTTAAAACTTAACTCAGTAAAAATACATTTTAGTTTAAACTGATTGAATTTCTATATAAAAATTTGAACAACACACCCACAAAAAAATGCATTTGTCAAACAAACATCAGGAAGCTACACCCACTTTATCCCCATAATCATTCAAACGGTCATTCCGGTGTTATTTAGTTTTATTTATGTACTATTTATTAATATTTTGAATTAGCTTCTATTTTTGTATTTCCTGTTAAGTTTTTTTTTATCTTTTTAGTCTTTTTATTTATTTTGGCATTACATTTTGTTCAAATATTGTTATTTAAAATTTAGTAATTAAACTACATTTTTAGCACTTTTGTTTTTAGTTAGCTGCAAATGCAACATTTATATCAAATTTTCTCTATATAGTAATAATATATTTTCTAATATATTTATATTTTTTATTTTTATTTTTTGTTTCAGATTATGAGAGAAGAAACATTTGAATAGTTTAATTAACAGTAACAACGCTGAAAATATAATATTTAAAGGAATTTTTTTTTTTTTTTCATGAAGTCTAGAGAGCCGGAATTCAGAGTAAAGTCCTGGAGCTGATGAAGAAAGGGAGAAAAGAAGCTCTTAGTGAACTGAGCAGGTGGTCCACACACCGCTTCCCAGGAGTGGCCATGACCTACGGCAAACTGGGGATTTTACCTCAGGTAAAGAGATCGGCACCATCCTTTAAGGAGCTAAGGGACATGTGGAAAGAAGAGCCACTAATCAGATGAGACAAAGAGGAACACTCCTGGGCCACCCTCAGCACATCCTGGATGCCAGATAAGAAACATAACTAGTTGTCAAAAGTGCTTATGTCTCTGCCTGTATGTACAATAATGTGATTGAGGAGTCTGGTACAGAAGGTTGCACCTCCATAGTGTCAGTGGGGTAGTCGTGAGAAAGGAACCTCAGGGCAGTGGTATAAATCATTTGGTCCATTATGCATTTGCAGATACAGTGCCAACCAAAGGTTTTAGATATATCTGTGGTTGGCTGTTCTGGGAGTTTGTATTGCCTGTGGTTTATTTAGATGGTTTTCAGGGTGCAGAAAATGTCTTGGAGCATCAAAGTGCACATTTTCATATATAGAATGCTTAACATAGTTAACATGTAAACATGGAGTATTTACCCTGCCGTTGAACCATGGGCATCATAAACAGCCTCTAAAAAGTTTTCCTTTATTACTTTCATGAATTCCCGATCATTGTTTTTAATAAGATACGGTGTTGACATAATAGTTCATATTCCATTCATTAATATAATTGATTTGAACCAAAGAGGCATCGACATTGGAATGACGAAATGATTGCAAAGTTCCTTTTGTTTTTTTTTTTTTTTTTTTTTTTTTTGCTTATTCGAGTGGGGATTTTGCCTTTTCAGAAGAGTGGTGTAATGATTTATAGTGAAAGGGAGTATTTAAGCTCTCTTGCAGAGAGATGAAGCTGTAAGCCCCTGTTTTTCTTCTGAGGAAAATTATGTTGCTTTTGTCAACAGCTCTAGTTTTTTAGAAGGTTATGGCAACCCAACTTGCAGGGTTTTACTTAAATAAAGTAACCCACCTCATATCGTATAGTGTCATGCTGTCGTGTTTAAAGTCCATGGATTTTCATAGATTACATAAGGACTTTTTTTTATGTTTTGTGAATTACTTAAATGATAAATGTTTCATCATTATATAGGGGTAAGGTGTGTCATCATTTTTGCATACTATTGGTTTTATACGTCACACCGCTTTTTAAGAGTATTAAGATGTATAAGCTGTCAAATTTTAAAGGATAGTGCACCCAAACAAGAAAAATTTTGTCATGATTTACTCACCTTTATTTTGGTCCATTTTCAAACGTTTATGAATGATTTCTTTTTTGCAACGAAACAAATTATTTTAAAAAAAAACCCCATTTTAATTTTTTTCTGTGTAATATAGAATTAAAGTTTGGTTCAATGTTGTTGATTTGATATAGAACCTTTGTGGTTGACCTCTCCCAAATAATATATAAAAAGTCTTGGATGGCCTGAAAGTTGAGTAACATTATAAATACATTTTCATTTTTGGTGAACTATTCCTTTAATATGACTCCCAAATCATCATTGGTGCGTGCATCTGATTGGTTAAGCCACAATAAGTAATTAAATGGAGATATCCCCCATGTTGGCTATATTATAAAATACATTTCTATCGAAGGTCCAGAGTAACTGTTTATTAAAGAAAATTTGCCAAAGGTGAATGTCCTTAATATAAAACATATAATGTATAAAACATTATAATACCATCTTTTGGAGCATGTGGAATTCTGAATGCCAATGGTGTTCATGAGTAGGCCCATTTGTGAATGAAAGAAACCTCCCTATGCATCAGAGCAACATATAAAACCTGTAGTCTCCGCGCACTCTCACACGCTAAAGATGCGCAGACGCGTGACTACTGACAGTCTCGTGCGCACTGGGTCAGTTAAAACTGTGCACATACTAAACCTGAACTAGTTTAAAACTTTCGAGAAATGAATGAAGCAGAAAAAAATGCCTGTCTTACATTGAAACTTGAGCGACGCAGCTTTGGAGATGGAAGCAACCGGAGATGAAACCCGGGGACGAGCATTTAGCTCAAATCGAGAATCGCGCTTGCTGAGCGTCATCTTTCTTTTGCGCTATCATCTCTGAACTTTGGTCTGCTTCTGGTTTTGTGGAAGAAGAACAGGCAGATGTCCAGGATGCGCGTGTTTGTGAGGCCATCTCTGCTTGGCGGACCTGGTGGTCGCCTTTTTCCCCAGGTGTGTCACAGCTGATGCTGGGAACAAATAAACCGAACCGTTCACATCGGTCCTGACCTCGGTATGTTCGTCTCCTGGTCAAGTATCTGCAGATTGTCGGCATGTTCCCTCCCTTACATGATAGTTGTGATGACTGTTGACCGTTATCAGGCGATCTGTAACCCAATGGTGACTTTCCAGAGGCGACGCCGCGCGCTGGAACCTGCCAGTGTGCGTCGCGTGGCTCGCGTCGTTCGTCTTCAGCGTCCCGCAGCTGTTTATTTTCTCTAGGTTCAGATCGCCCCCGGGTTGTCTACGACTGCTGGGCACAAGTTCATAATTCTAGCCGTGGGGACCTAAAGCGTACGTGACGTGGACGACCCTGATGATATTTCTGGTGCCCCATCGTAACCGTGACGGTGTGCCAGGTGCGCATCTGCCGCGCGCTCCAGATTCCAACCTGTACCTGAAGACCCAGCAGCAGCAGCAGGGTCGTGCTGAAGGACACCCGCACCCTCTTTCCTCCAGGACCAGCAACGTGGCGTCGGTGTCCAAGTCTCGAATTAAGACCGTGAAGATGACGGTGGGTGATCGTGCTCGCTTACACCGTTGTGCTGGGCTCCGTTCTTCACCGTTCAGCTGTGGTCTGTGTGGGACGCGGATCGCACCGACCGAGAGTAAGAGAAAGTCTTCTAACAAACATTTTAAGTGTAATAAATTGCATGTTGCATCTTAATGCTAAGGTAAAAAGATGTGCTGTTGAAGATATGCCTTTGCAAATATAATCGAGCTGATACAAGGTGACACACATTAACTGAATCCTGAATAATGTGTGCAGATATTGTGTTTATTATTATTATTTGAAGATTTTATAGAGCTACATGCATTTTAAAATCAGGGAATGGGGGTGTGACCTTGGAGTTTTTTGTTAAAAAACTGGTAAAAAAATGCAAACAATTAATTAATTAAAATATACAAATTGGAACCAAATGTGAATGGACATTACACCATATTAGTACAATGCTTAATACAGACTCTTAGTTAAGTATTACACCACACACACATTTATATATGATGTCACCTCTGTAACTCATTTCTTAATTGGTTAAGCTAACTGGAAGGATGTTCAAAGTTTTTGTTCCAGCACTCCACACTCTCCCTACATGTGTACCTAGAGAGCTATGCTCAATCAACTATGAAATGTTTCGGGATATTTATTTTTTAAGAATGTGATCAAAATGTAATGTCTTCTATCTAACCAGTGTTTTTTTTCATATTATATATATATTTCAGCTGCAACCTTCAACCATCCTCATGTTGCTGGCGAGCCTTTAACAGTGTTGCCAATCCATGTATCTACCTGCTTTTCACTGTGAAGTTCCCCGAAAACTGTTGGGAACTCTCCTGTGCATGAAGCAAATCAGACTTAAAGGAGTCGCTGCCCTGAGGAGGCTACAAATGGTCAGCTCTCTGTATTTGATGCTTTTTAAAAGCCACTCCGACATACAGTGACAACATGAAACAACACTAACAAAAACATGTCCAAATGCCATGAACGTCTGTACCATGTTAGTATTCTCTGAAGTAACGAAAGGAGTACATGTAAATACGTACATGCATATGGTTCAGTACTACTGTATACATACACAGTACAATGATATTACCATCCCCCCCCCGTGATACATCACTGTACTGTTGCTATCACGGTTCTTCTATGTAAAAAAAATCACTGGGCATCCTCATTGTGAATTGTTATCAAACAGTTTGGAGGTTTTAATGATTCTTGTTTACACTGAATTAATGTTACAAAACTCCAATTTTATTTCCAGCTGATCCTCCATTCCTTTCATTGGCCCTAAAAAGATTATTTTTCCAAAAACTGGTCACAGTCAGTCATTTTTATTATTTCTATTATTTAACTGTATCATAGCAAGTAGGAAATAAATTGCTCACAGTGTGTGGTGTTCTAATCACAATCACAGTGGTGTACAAAAATACAGTGTCTTTAAAATTGAGAAAACATCTGACTACTTGTGTGGTGAATATTGTTATGAAAATGCCTGTACATGTTCACTTTTCTGTGTGTCAATAAAGTGCTTTAACATTTGGCATGGGAATCCGTTTATGTTTGAAAGGTATGTTTTTTTTAATGTAATTTGTGGCTTTGAGACTTGTGAGCTTCAGGTGAAAGATAAGACTGACAACAAAAGTAAGCCATGTGTGGAGAGAAGCAAAGGCATGACTAACAGGATAAAAAAGCATGACAGTATTTTTTCAACTGGTAAGACTGTGACTACGTGTGGTATGACCCCTTTAATTAAAGTTCTAACCCACACCCAGAGGATGAAAAATTCAAAAAGAAAAAAATAGTGAAAAGACGTGTCAAAAAGAGTATACAGTTCCGATTCTCACAATACAGGGGAGGGAAAGTGTGTAGCAACCACCAATACATGACATACAAGTTGGGTCAGAAAGTCAGTAATTGGTCAAAAGTTTGGGCTCAGAAACACTTTTAAAATGTTTTTCAAGAAGGCACAGCATTTGTTCAATCAGAAATACAGTAAAAAAAAAAGAAAAAAAGAAATACCTGATGCAGTTGAATTTTCAGTATATTTATTTATTAGTGTCACATGAACATTCAGAAATTATTCTTATATAATGATTTGTGCAGCTCAAGAAACATTATTATCAATGTTGACAAATAATTTAATGTGTTTAATGAATAGAAAGTTCAAAAGAACTGAATTTATTTTGAAATAGATTTTTTTTTTTCCGTAACAGTATAAAAGACTTTGCAGTCAATCTTTTTATTAATTTAATGTGTCCTTGCTGAATAAAAGTATTAATGCAGGACAGCTGCCCTACTGGAACAGGTATGGACACCTGGTGCCTAATAGGGAACAGGAAAGTAATGAAAAACAAAAAAATCAATAGAAAACCCTCAATGTGGACATTTTTGTAGTGAACTGAATTTGTAGCTTAACACCTGAATCAATGAGGGCTCTAATCTCTAGCTGTGGGATGCTGCCAGATATTGACAAAGCAGAAGCTCACATATCCGTGCCATTCAGCTGTGTCTATCCAATTTTGACGTGATTCCCAGAAGCAGGATCTTGGACGTTCATCTGTCATGCCAGTCTGTTGAAGTGTTCTCTGCAGTTGGGAACACAGTTTGAGCGGCTTAGAGCACAGTGTGGTCACGTGCCTGACTACATGCTAATTTCCCTTTCCTTTGCACAGCCACTTTCATTTTCGTTTACTTTAGAACTTAATATTGGACTGGTTTGAATCAGCTTTGACTTTGATTATATACTGTGGAGTTCTGAGAGTGCTTTTGAGGGAACATATTGAGTGGTTGAATGTCCTAGCAGCATGACAAACAGTGCATGCATACTCATTGAAGGTGGCTGATCAATTGAAGTGGTACGCTGGTAAGAAGCATGTGATTTCTCTGGCATCTGGTATTTAAGTTTTTTGACATTTGGTACACGTAAACCCAGGACACACTTCAAAATCACAAATGATTTGTTTCCTTTGTAATGCTACATTTTCAGTCCCCATATCTACTCAAATGCGCTGAACATAAAAAAAGGATTCTACTAGGCAGCCTAATGACAGATATACTCCTGACCTACATATCAATATTACAAAGTATGCTTGTAATGCAGCTTGCCACTAGGTCAAGTGATTAGGAGATTAGAAATGAAATAATGTTTGTATGGGGATTTGAGTTGAGTTGTAATGTAAATGTAACTCTTGATGGCTTAGACGGAAACCTTAATAGATATGGTGGCACAGTGATTCATCTATTCACTCAGAATATGCATACACCTTTGCCTTTCTCCTCAGCAGCAGGCTTATTTTTTATTATACACAGGAAAGTAAACAATGTTTTTTTGGGTTTCAGTTGGTTTCTACTGGACATGACCCTTGAAAACATTTTTGTTATATATGTAATTTGAATATATATATTTTTTTTTATTTAAAGCAAAAGCAAGACACCCCCAGGTGAATAAAAGTAACTAATAATAATACCATACTTCCCCAGATTATTGATTGCATTAAAGGAGCAGTTCACCCATTGGCTGAAAACATTTTCACCCTCAGGCCATCCAAGATGTAGATATTTTTCTTAATCGAAACAGATAAGAGTAATTTAGTAGTATTACATAACTGGCTCACCAATGGAAAGAATGGGTGCCATCAGAATGAGAGCCCAACACAGCTGATAAAAAGTTTCATAATAATCCACAAGTAATCCACACCTCTCCAATTAACCTGTTAACGTCTTGTGAAGTGAAAAGCTGTTTATAAGAAACAAGTGATTTCCATTATTAAAGGTTTAGTTAATAATAATAATAATAATAATGAATTTTATTTATAAAGCACTTTACATTTTTAAAAAAATCTCAAAGTGCTACAGTAAGGCATAATAAAACAAGGCAATTTAAACTAAACAATGATTTTAACATTAAAAGGTTTAAAAGAAGTTTAAACATTAAAAAAAAGACTTTTTAAAAAGGTATGTTTTAAGACCCTTTTTAAAAATATCAGTCCTTTGTGGGGCCCTCAGATGTTCAGGGAGGGGATTCCACAGGGCAGGGTAGTTTACCCAAAAATGAAAATTCAGTCATTAATTACTCACCCTCATATCAATACAAACCCGTAAGACCTTTGTTCATCTTCAGAATTCAAATTAAGATATTTTGATGAAATCCGAGAGCTCTTTTACCCTCTGTAGACAGCAACGCAACTGAAATGTTCCCAGGACCCAGAAAGTAGTGTAGGACGTCGGTAAAACAGTCCATGAGACATCAGTGGTTCAACCGTAATTTTATGAAGTTACGAAAATACTTTTTGTGTGCAAAGAAAACAAAAATATTGACTTTATTCAACAATTCTTCTCCTCCAAATCATGTATTCCGCCATTTTGGAGAGTACCAAGATGTATGCACCTGCTTTGATCTGCACGTAAACAATGCAAGCGTGTGGTACTGCTGACGGAGAACATGCATGCACTGCACTTTGTTAATGTGCAGGAAAAGCACAAACATACGTCGCAGTACTCTCCAAAAATGGTGCTAGTGTGTGATGCAGAGGAGAAGAATTGTTGAATAAAGTTGTTATTTTTGTTTTCTTTGAGCAAAAAAAAGTCTTATCGGTGCTTAGTAAAAGATTACGGTTGAACCACTGATGTCTCATGAACTGTTTTACCAATGTTTTTACTACCATTTCTGAAACATTTCAGTTGCTATGCTGGCAGGGTCAGAGAGTGCTCAGATTTTATCAAAAATATCTTAATTTAAAGTAATTAATGACAGAAATTTCATTTTTCATTATACCTTTAGGCATTTTAAACTTTAAAACCAAAGCTTCTGGCCAAAATAACCCATAAGGGATTTTTAACCTTAATAACAGGTTAATATACAAATAGGGCATTATCCTATTACAATTTGTACTAATTTGCATACATTTCCTGCCCAGAAATCTGAAAATGTTTTAAAGCCTGTTTCAAAATTTGTTTAATTTTGTTGACTTTCTTTAGATAAAAGTTTTTACAGAGGGGGCTTCTTTTTATCAAAATCCTGTCAATAGCAAGAAAAGAAATACATTTTGACCATGTTTTTAGGAAAAAAAGTGTTCATTAAAAAAAAACTTTTAGATGTTTTCTTTTCACCAGTCTAAATGTGTATATATTTTTGCTACCACAAAATTATGCTACAGTTGGAACATGCATGGAAACTCAGTTGTTGTGAGTCTGTAATTAGAATTTTTAGGTCTGTGATCTTTGAGTGTTGAATGGAAGGAGGCACATGGCATGAAATTGCAAGAACAGAGAGAAGAGTTGGTCAAAGTATCACTGCTGTAACATTGTGATATGAAAGCTTAAAGGGAGACTATCAAAAAATTGCACTTTGATATATGCCTATCTTATCCAAATTATCAGTGTGCGACATGAAACGACATGGTTTTTGATCTTTAGTCAGTGTGTGATAGTAAACACTTTATCCTTGTTCAGGACAGGGGTTTAAAAAAATAAGTAAATAAATAGATCCAAACCAGCAGTGTTATTTTAGTTTCACTGAGATGCTGTTAGTTATATTTTTTATTCATATTTTAAATGATTTTTATTTTTTAGATTTTTTTTTTCTTTTCTTTTTAATTTTTAGTTAAAGTTTTAATAATTTGTTGTTTTAGCTTTTTAAAATATGTCTATAGTTTTATTCGTCGTTTTTATTTCAGTTTTAGTTATTTTAGTAAGGTTATTGCTTTGGAACAATATTTACTTTTAAATAAACTGTTCAAATAAATTTCCATTGAATTGAAATATTTTTTTTATTTTATTTTTTTTTCATAAGTGGCTTATATGGCTTCAGTACAGTAAATAAACTAACTAAATAAAATTATTTAATTTTGGAAACATGTTATCTTTACAGGTGTTATTTTTCATACCATAAATGAGTATTTAATATTTGGTGGTCAGCTTTGTTAGATTTTTTGGACTCCAGACTTTAAAAACAGCTCGTGTTGAACATCCCCAAGAGGCAAGCTCTTACAGGCTACAAAACTGAATCGATTCATTATTTGTGTGAAAACAGCAGGAGGCTGGATGTGTTTGTGCTGCACAACTGCGCCCGTTTAGCGTTTTCACTATATCTCTCTGCTGGGCTTTCAGACCTGCTGTACGATGAAAATTCAGAGGTTTGTTCAATAAACCACATGATGTTTTTCTAAATATTTCCTCCCATATTGTTGGTTACTAGTAGGCGATATTTTCAGGTTACATAATAGGCAACAACATCATGAGCTACAAATAAATGAATCTATAAATCAAAATTGACACTTTTTCTATAGCTTTAATCTATAGCTGTAAAAATAAACTGAAATATGTCGAACATACACAGTTGTTCCTCATATGAGTTTGTCTTGTTTTCTTATTTTTACTGGAAAACAAAACAATTAAAACTGATTAATAAGCGTGGAAGGCTTCATAGAGATTATCAGTGTAAACACACACATTTGTTCAGACAGACTTTTAAATCTTCTTTTATCAATGCCAAATCAACATAACACTTCTACATTAAATTTAAGTAGACAAAATATTAGCGCTTTTAGCCTTTTCATGGCTCTTTTTACTAGAGAAGAGTGGAAAGCTTTGGTATTAAACTTGAATATTGGAGTTTAAAAAGTCTGTTACTCAATTAGTTTGAAAGGTGTATTTTCCAGTGTTTCTGCAGTCAGTTTAGCAATAACAATTAGTACAACAACATAAATTGATCCTTGAATGTTGCTTTGAAATGTTGTTGACAGTGTTTTCAGAATGCAACTGTTGATGCTTTTAACTCTGCTGAAATAATTACACTGTCTCCTCTGATAAAATAAATACCATGTCACGTTACAAATAAAAACATTTTTTAGACAGGGCAATTTCAAATCCTATTCTCTTGTGGTTTTTCAACGTGATCTCATGATCATTTGTATGTATTTTACGTAAAATGTAGCTCTACAAAACATACATTTACTTACGTTTTTACAGGCACTAAAATGTACAATACTGATGTATTTTCAGCATCTAAACGAACAAATACTTACATATTTTCAGCATTTAAACTGATGACAACTATGAACGACACCTAAAATGAATCCTTATGAAATATTGAAATCGCTGCATTATTTTATTATTATTGTTGTTTTTAGTTGTCATATCAATGAGCTTATGTTTTTAAGTTGCATTATTTTAGTTTTTACTCGTTTTCTTAACATGAAATGATAACATTTCATTGTTTTCTGTGTAATTTCTGCTGCCACGAATAGCCCTACATAATGTTAAACAAGACTTCACTTTAAACCCTTAAAATAAATAACTTTCTAAATTTCTGCAATCGTTTAACCTTTACTTGTCATGTAATGTTTACTTTGTTTGCCATGGGACACAAAAGGCGTTTTCTCCGACATGCTGTGACTGACTATAGAACTATAAATCTCTGTGCCTTCGAGGAGTGGATCGATAGATATTTTATATATTTATGAGTGGATTGGGAAAATAATCAGGATAATATTTTCAAAGATTAATTAACAATTTCAATTCTGCTCTGCACCTCACACAAGCCTACTATATTCCACCAGAGAGCACTACGGCTGCAACACATCGTCGTTGGGATAACTTTTTGTACTGCTTTAGAAAATTTTGCAATAAATAAATGATAGAGTTTAGTTCCAACACACAAACCATGAGAGATTTCAAATAAGCCTAAACGATTTGATTAGCTGGATCAGGTGTGTTTAATTAAGGTTGGATCTAAACCATTCAGGGCTCTGGACCTCCAGGAACTGTTTGACACCCCTGGTTTAGAGGTAGGAGTGGGATTAGCGACTACAAAAATACCTTTAATGCTATATTGTTACTAAAAAGGTTATTTTCCTGCATATTTCCATCAACTGTGTTTTATATCCTTTTATATTAGCTATAAAATGGGTAGGTTAAGGTTTGGGGGTAGGTTAAGGGGTCTAAAAATACAAATCACTTATTGATAAAATGATAAAAATGCATATTCAATCTAAAATGGGTAGGTTTAGGTTTGGGGGTAGGTTAAGGGGTCTAAAAATCTAAATTGCTTATTGATAAAATGATAAAAATGCATTGATACAAATATCTTAATAATATAAAAGATACTGTACGTAAATATGTAACTTTTTTTAGCTAAACGTACGTAACGATTTGTACGTTTTAAACGTTGAAATACATCTAAATTGTACAATTTAGCATCAATACAAACATACAACATGGGTTTTAGAAAAAACTAATGGCCGCATATATGGAAGTTTTAGTGTTAGTTATAAGACCAAACCAATCATATCTGATACCAATCATATACAGTAAAACACTGTAAAAAGTGAAAACATGCAATTGTCACATTACACTCAGAGTCTCAGTGACTTTTACTGATTCAACTAATACGATCAGGTTGATTTAATTATAAATAATAAATTTTTAGACCTTAAAAACAAAAATAAAAACAAAGAAAGAACTGGATTTCGAATGAATTTAGATTCAGATGCCTGTTGTATTTAGAAGAGATAGTTCACCAAAAAAGAAAAGAATCACCCCAATGCATGCTGGAGCCACAAAACAGATGCTGGTAACTAATAAAATAATTAATAATACTACTTAAAATAAAATCATTCAATATCATGTATAAACACATACAATAACATAAAAATAACAAGACAACAATTAATGTAAACACTGATCCATAAATGCATTCAAAAGACTAAAAACCAGTGGCTTTTTTCAAGCTCCTGTTCACTTTGAGTTAAAGTGTGGTAGGTGCAAATGTACCTCAAAAATGGCTTTTGTTCAGAAGAAAATGATAACAATGACTCTATTCGACAGGACAGTAGGAGCAGAAACTGGCTTCTCTGACATTTCTGACGTGAACAGTCAAACACTTTGCAACTGCAGTTCAAACAGTGTGAAGATCAATTCGAGAGACCATTTGTGTGAAATTTGGTACACGTGTCCTCTGAAATATAAGCTCAAATGCATCCAAGGCTGTTTATGTGATGTATATAGCATTGTGATTCTCAGAAAAAAAGCCCATGACACCAATGAGCCCACACGTGTTCTCTGTAAAGGTGCCACTTCCAATTTTTGACCAAAGTACCTCAGACAAGCATCTTTGTACAGTTCAGATGTGCAAAAGAGCTGAGAAAAGTAAACAGCATTGTTTATTAGTAAAGTGGAAATTATACACAATTTTGGATCAAATTTGTGTAATGATTGTGAATGATTTTGCTTGTGGATTCATAATAATTGACATTTATAGTATCTGTGAACAAAGAAGTCAATTGCTTTAAAATTGACTCATTTTACCAAGTCTTTGTAGACTTTGTAATGTTGGAAATTCTAAATCACATTATGGGGACCTAAATTTTCTGAATTTGTAGTTGTAACTCAAAAGGATATATGATATTGCATGAAACCAACCATATACTATCAAAATACAAAAAAATACAAAATACAAAAGTACAAAATTCTCATCAAGCAGAATGATTATTGTTTGTCATTTTATATATATATATATATATATATATATATATGTATATATATATATATATATATATATATATATATGTATATATATATATATGTATATATATACTATATATAGATATATATATATATAAACATATATATATATATATATATATGTGTGTGTGTGTGTGTGTGTGTGTGTGTGTGTGTGTGTGTACCTAGTATTTATCACATTATGGGGACCTAAATTTTGACCTTGTGGGGGACATTTTTTTTTTTTTTTGGTCTCCATTAGGAAACAAGCTTATAAATCACACAGTATGTAGTGTTTAGAAAATCTGAAATAGCAGAATTTAGGTTTAGGTGTAGGGTTGGTGTAGGGCGATAGAAAATACAGTTTGTACAGTATAAAAACCATTACGCCTGGAGAATCCCCACAAAAAATGGAAACCAGTGTGTGTGTTCTTTATTTAAATCCCAGTAAAATATCAAGATTTATGACCCTTATTATCAAAACAAGACAAGCATGATGAGCCAAATTTTACTGAGGCACAGTGGAATTAAAAAATAATATAAAAGTGTGCCGCTAGAGAGGGAAGTGAGCTGGAAAAATGAGTTTTTGGGATAAAAAGATCAGATCTGTTTATAATAAGTCTTTGATGCCTGCTGACACCATTAGATCTGGCATATCAGAGGCTTTCAAAGAAAAGAATTTAATCAATGAACGTGTCTCAATAAGGGCTTTAAAATTTCCATACAAGCTTATGAATGTTGCGCAGACAGCATAATGACGCATGAACTGACTGAAAATGGATAGGCCTATGCAGGTGGGACACAAGGAGTAAACGTTCAATATGTGTCAATAAACCTCTGCAATTTTTTTGTTTAATGACTTGTTTTATGTTTACCCTATGATGGTGAAAAATCATTCTAGAAGATGCAAGTTTGACAGTAAACAAACAGAACTGTTTTATCTACAAAACCATAACCAAAACCATTATTTAAATTCATAGACTTTAAGAGTTAAACTTTGGTGCACAACTCCTCCTGCACCATTGTGAACATAGCTGATATCTCAAAAGCATGCTGCTTGTTGAAGAAGGTGTGCTTTTTTTATTAAGGGTCTAAAAGAAATTTGACATGTATTTTAGAAAACAAGGTTAACTTACCATCTGCTAAACCCAGAAACTCTCAGTTGATTAAACTCAAAACCTTGCTTAGTTGAGGTAGGTTGGTTGCAAAAACATGTCAGGGAGTAAGTTCATTCAACTCAGAGTATGTTTCTAGTTAAGATTCAAGACATTCTCAACAGAGCAACGAATCAACGAGTCACTGTGGCGAAAACAGACGCTAAGAAAAAGTGTGCCATACTTCTTCTTTCTTCTTCTTCTGTTCAAAGGCCATTTGAATCCTTGAGAATGAGACTTATATTGTTTGTTTGATGCTAATTATATAATGTCATATCAGATATGTATTTTTATTATAGAAAATACATGTAGAGAAAATGCGATCCATGCTTTGTAAGATGATAGTATAAAATGAAATAAAATGTATATAATATAATAAATTAAACATTAACTTGTCATAATAGTGTTTTATAATTTATACAGACAACTATTATATATGCCAATAAATAAATATAGTAACCATCTATCTATCTATCTATATATCTATCTTCTATCTATCTATCTATCGTATCTATCTATATCTATCTATCTATCGTATATTACATAACTATATTGTAATAATATATAATATTGTGCGCAATCTGTCACGGCCATTGGACTCTGGTCAGTAGGTCACGCATGCGCTGAAAGTGCTTAAGTAAGCTAACCCTGAAACAGAACCTACTCCAGGGCAGGTTATGTTCAGAGAGTAACTTACATACTCTGAAAGTTAACTCCGTTTTTTTGAACCTAAAGCTGAGTTTATCCACTTACTTACCTTAAACTCACCCGGGTATGTCACATAACCTGTTTTCTGGAATACCCCCCAGGCCAACAATTTTAGTCTTTTGCTTTCTGCCTTTCTGAATCAAACAATACATACTTGATTGCTGAAATATTATCTGAAAATTTGATTTTTAGGATCAGTGGTGCAAAAAGATAACCAGAGTCCCCTGGACTACAGCATTACGGTTGGCCCCCCTACCCCAGAAAATCTAATTTTTTTTTAGCTTCCTGAAAATTATTTGTCAAACTTAGAGATTTTTTTTTGTGTTAATATACCAGTTAACATTCACAACACTGGTTCTGCGTGTGAAATGTGAATATAAGAGAATATGCAAATTCACTCTTTGCCCACCAAGGTGGCGCTTATGGAACATCAGAAACTTTTCAGGGCAGGTTTTGTGCGTACACAACGGTTATAAATGAGCCCTGGACTTTAGCCCCTTGAAGAACATGCGTTAATGCGCTCCTGCTCAGGATAGTATACGTTGTTTTTTGCTTTTTTTTTTTTTTTTTTTTAATCAAGTCTAGCGATTGCTAGATACTTCTAATAAAAGTGATGAGGTAAAATACACAAACAGGTGACAAGAGAAGATCAAAATCCATAAATTAATCTAGCACAAATCCTCCACAATATCTTTTTTCAATCCACATACCACAAAACAATATTTGCTTATCCATACAGGCTCTAGCATAACATGACAGATAAAAACGAATTACACTAAATTGTTAACTTCATTACTATTATAAATTATTAATTATTATTTTTTTTAAATATATCTTAGTTGCCAAAAAAGTGTGTGTCCGCTGCCTAGATCATACAGTCCCACTTTCACCCACATGTTTTCCCATCTTGTACCTTATTTTGTGTATGTAACGTTGTGTGTGAGAAAGAAGCCGATCAAGGCATTTTGGTCTTTATTCCTGATGCTCTCGGGAGACAATGAACTCATCATTTGTCCCCTGTTGAACACGTGTGTAAAGCACGAGCACTCAAACATAGATGCTGATGTCTCCACTCCATATTTTCCCACTCAACCCACTGGACATAAAACAAATGTAACCAGAGTAACCTTTTCTATTTAATGCCACACTGTGCACTGCTTATGCATCTGGTGAAAGTGGGGACACAAAAGCCACCTCTAAGAACACAGTGGGGATGAAGAACAGTGTACTCTAAATTCGTAAGCATGTTATCTTCCATCCATCCAATGGCCATGCATATATTCAAATCATCAAAGACTGGTGGTTGAGCATGTCTTCCACAGGACTAAATAGACAAACTGAATGCACTGACCATGCCCCACGTGCATGTTCCCCCATGCTGGCCTGTGTTTCTCCCATTAGACAGAAAACCTCTGAAAGGTTTGAGTCATCTCACGCTTTGTGGGTGCCCAGTGTCATCTTCCACGTGAGCCTTTTTTATAATCATACTGTATGTTCCTTGTTGGATCTGAGAGCTAAACACAAAGTAAGGGTTAGATTCTTTTCATTTTCTTTTTTGGTGACAGGGTTTTAAGATCTGATAGATGAAAGGAGCGATGGCTCATATAAACAACTCAAAGAAAAGGTCAAGAGCAGTCAACATTTTCACACATTTTAATGGGTTTCTCCAGTTAAAACCCTGAACAATACGGGATTGCATGTTGTTACTTCATTAGTCACACATGGGGTACAGGGCACAACACTTCCTGAGGATTTTTAACTTTTTGTACCTGGTACTTTTAATGTTGTTACAGTATGGTTATTGCTGTCTATATCACAGTTCAAGGACAAACTCTACCAGAACAGGTGTCTGAGATTCAGCAGTTGGATAATGAGTCTGCTGCACCGCACACATATAATAGTAGGTGAGTTGCAGTAGCTGGACCTTGGTTGTAGATTCTCTTGTGATGGCCGCGGTAATTGCACAGAATTCGTCACAAGTATCTTGCAGTTTTTCCAAAAAAAAGTCTCTCAGATTTCCCAGTTTTTACTATATTTGTCTGTCGGACATGTCAAACTCTCTTTAGTTTCTTTTAAACCACTTTCCCAAAAGTCACAACATTTTATAAATTGCCTTCTTTTCTCTGGACTGGTCCAGTAAGTTTTTGGCATCATTTACACACTTTTCACCTTGTGGAATGCAGCGCAAATAGTATGTTTTATATAAAAATAGACTTTGATTTCTATAAAAATTTTGTGGAAACTGCTTTAGTGAGGATGTGTGTTAGTTTTGATTGTAATTACCAGATTTCTCTTGTAGTTTGCATTTTACGATGTGATTTAATCCAAAATGTTATACCAAATGGATTGCGTGCCATGTTGGTTTATTGCTGTACTTGCACTTGTGATGTCATTTACGCATTTTTTTATATTTCAAGAAATTAGTAGGAACTTGGTAACTTGTAAGTAAAATCTACAATTTCTTAGTATATATTAGTTGAGAAAAATTTACAAATCCATTCAGCGGTCCCAAGATCAAAGGCATGAACTTGATAATGTTCGAGTGACTTGACATCAAGTAAACACTTTGGCATGCATCAACCATGACCCACTGCTGGATTCATTTCAATTTTTATATGGACATTTAAAACACAAAAAAGGCCAGTAATATGTGCACAGGGATTTAAACATGCCACCTATAGGCACTAGGAAGGACCTGGACAGGTGGCTAATAAATTTGTGCTGCAGGGTTTTCCATACCGACAAGTGAAAAAGAACATCTGAGGACTGATCATGTTGGAGAGGGTTTGTAAAGGTATTAGTGAGACTCAAACTGGACAGTCTCACTTTTGTATTCTTAAAAAAAGGCCCTTTGAGGGTGATTGCCACTAGTTCTGGGGGGTAGTTCCAGGGTGAACTTAAGGGAAGTGGTTATTTACCTATACAAACAAGCAACAGAGGGCCATATTCAAAAACTGTTTTTGTTAATTGTTATCTCGTGGATCTGAGTAGGTAATCTATATACCGTTTTACATAAAATGCCATTCTCTATCTATATGTACTATATATATATATATATATATATAGAGAGAGGACGAGAGCGAGAGAGCGACGTGAGACCTATGTCGAGAGAGAGAGAGAGAGAGAGAGAGCGTATAGACCATATATGCATTTCAAGGTTTAAACAAAAAAATTTCTACATATTATTTTCTTCAGCTGTATTGGCCAATGGACATGTTATCCCATATCAGTGTTGGCACATATGGGGGTCCGAGATATGTTTGGCCAAGTTATCTTATACATTTTTAAAATAGATTTTTAACCTGAAATATTTATGTTTTAAAGGGTTTAGTTGACCCAAACAATGAAAATTCTGTCATTAATTACTCACCCTCATGTCGTTCCAAAACCCGTTAAGACCTTGTGTCATCTCGTGGAACACAAATTAAACGATATTTAATTAAAACATTTTTTTTTTTAGTATATAACCATA
Organism: Cyprinus carpio; assembly: GCF_018340385.1. Classification (NCBI taxonomy): domain Eukaryota; kingdom Metazoa; phylum Chordata; class Actinopteri; order Cypriniformes; family Cyprinidae; genus Cyprinus; species Cyprinus carpio. The sequence continues at coordinate 40,118,224 of NC_056597.1, read as the reverse complement.
CACAAAAGTTATTCTCAAAATGATCCAGGGTATCGCTATATCTCTACATAGGAGCTCAGCTCATGCTTATTAGTTGAGGGGTAGCGGGATGTTTAAAAAAAACTGCTTTTGGTCTTTGTATAGCTTTCTGTTTGTTGCATGTGTGTGGTAGGACTTTGTGAGTCAATTATATGAACCAGTTATGACAGTGTTTCCCATCTGAGACTGCTTTTAAAACGATGCCCTGGCTCATGAGGTCTTCATTAGAAACAGCAGCGGAAAACAATGCGGTCTTTCTGTCACTTGGGGAAAAAAAATAAACTTTTGAAACTTTTTTTTTGTAGAGTCTGCACTATAGCAGTATTCATTGCACTTAGCCATAACACATTTTTCCCCCCAACCAAGTGTGAGGGAGTTTGCAATCATATACGTGCTGAATACAGAGCAAGATATATCTTAAAAAATTCTTAATGTGGAATGCTTCCTATTTACAGTTTATTTTCAACAATACGTTCAAGAAGCGTTGTGACCGAATGAAACGTGTCTAAAACAACCTGTGAGCTTTTGATTAAATAATGTTGATGACATTGTTCCCCAATTTCCATTCAAGGCCCCGCAGCACCCTGGCCCAGTCTCTGGCGGGTCATGATATCGCCTCACCCTTGTCTGAAAAGTGTTTATGGCCTAACTACAGCACTTCACAACCTCTATCAGGGCCGCGGAGGAGGGCACATGATGTCTTCTGAAGTGCTTCAATTTTCCATGTTTTTTTTTGGTGGGGAGGGGGACATTAAACGGTATTTTTTTGAGTGTGTGCAGATTGTATTCTATCAATGTTGGTAATAGTAAAAATCTGAACATATCTGCTTTTTAAACCATAAATTGTAGGACCATAATTTTTGAAGATAGAAATGTTTTAAAAAAATAATATAAACTCTAGCTATCTAATAGGTCCTAATACTAGTGGTTTTTGGTCCTCTAAACAATACTTTCGTTAATTTGAAAAAAGAGAAGCCGCTCTAAATAGCCTACTAGTTACTCATTTATATTATTAGTATTTAGGCTAGTTGTTGTTGTAGTCTGTAAACAGGATGGGAACATGTTCATAAAAACAATCTAAATCGCTAACTAGCCTACTGAGTGGTGCGTTCCCCAAAGAAACTATGGTCGCAAGTTCCCGTCGATAATGGTAACACTAACCACAAAGTCACCCCATAATTTTGCGTTTCTGAAAATATCAATGCCTGACATCTAGTGGGAAACCGTTAGAGTTAATTTACACAAAACAGGCAGCATCTATTCTCAAAAATAATAATTAACTCTTGGAAATAAATATAAATCTCTGAAAAACCCTAACAAAAAATAGTCGTAGATGGACTACAAAAAGGCGCGGTCAACGTCATTGGTTCGCGTGAACAAGGCCGCCATTGACGATTTGATTTTAAAGTGTGGATGGGATTTCATTAAATAAAAACAGTTTATAGGAAGTACTACGGCGAAAGCGTATCATATAACTTAGAAGATTTTGAAAATAGCGCACAAGTCTATTAGATTACTATGCAGGTTGGAGGTGGTCACTGCTCACTCTATTATATTAGCATTAGCGTCCTGCCAAATTCCCTTTTTGTACACCATATGGAAGAGAGAGAGGTTAGAAACGATGTGAGGGTGAGAAATTAGATTATTTTGTTGAAAAACCTGTCGCTATTGACGACCAAAATTATTACAATACAAGCAATACGTAACTGGAACGGT
>NC_056597.1:40110286-40115814 GCF_018340385.1 Cyprinus carpio | reverse complement strand
CATAGAAGGCTCAGCCAGAGGGTATTCAGCCAGTGTGGAACCATGGCTGACGTGTTACATGGGAGAAGAAATTCAGATTCGGTTACAGAAGTGCAATCTAAAAATACACAGAGAAAGACAACAGTGTAAAGCAAGGCAAAACATTTGTTGTGCTATTACTTTTTTTTTCTCTGTATTCTTTGTGTTTTTTTATTATTTAATTTAATTTTATTTTTATATAAAAAATTTATCATAAAAATGGTCTCTAATGAAATCAAGTAATAAAAGCTTAGCAATTAAATCAATCTTTTAAAATTTAATCAAATGAAAAGCCAGTAATAGGTTTACAACAAAACATTGCATTTTTATTTATTTCGTTACAAACTCCTTAGGGGTTAGCCAGTAACAGAAAGAGAGAACAGAGTCCCGATAATCCGGAGATGCCTAATAAACAAAACTTTATTTTCTTTAATTGGAAAATATTGAGGGGCAGACAAGGTCAAACAATAAACAAAAACAAACTTCTTATTTTTAGCAGCTATACTCACCTCAAACAAAAAACAAAGAAAACAAAAATACAAGTTAGCTTCCCTAACTCCATCATCAAACATAAAAAAATGTGAAAAAGATGAGTACAAACAAAACAAGATCCAATCCCCATGTCCCTTAATTCCAAGCAAAGTGTATTTACAAGACTATTTACAGCAGGTATTTACAAAGTCTCGTAAGTGAATACAAATGTAGCACCGGAACTAAGTCGTAGTCAAACAGGCACAGTTTCACTACACTCACTATGTGGGCAAAGCCGTGGCCTAATGGTTAGAGAGAGCTGGGACCTAGTAACCCAAAAAGGCAATTCCGGACAGGGATTTCAGGAGGTGAGGGGGGAGGAAACGTCCAGCACCTCTCTCTTCCCAATCTCTCAATACAAACAACTACAGTGAGACCCTTGTGCAAGGCACCGGAACCCCCAACTGCTCCCCCTCGCAGCACATGGCTTCCCACCGTTCCAGGTGTGTTCACGTGTGCAGTGTGCCCACTACCGCCAAGGCTGTGTGTGTGTGCATCTGATGGGTTAAAATGTAGAGCACAAATTCAGAGTATGGTATACTATACTTGGATCACATGTTACATCACTCATATATCTCTGGTACAAACACTCTTTTCACAAATCAAAATCGATGACTCCGCTAACCAACAAATGGCAGAGAGGAAAACACAATCAATCAGAATGAAGGCAAAACACAATGGCACAAAACCAGTAAGGCATTAAGGTGCTTAGCATGAACAATCACCACCAATCGCTAGTTAATGGAGAACACACACCCCTCTGATACACAAACGCGGTTTATACACAGCCAGAGAGAGATCATATAAAAACACAAGGATAGTTGAAATAATCATATCTCAGGGACACACCCACTATTTAGTCAAATAAGATGCTGCACAACAGGTATAAAACATGAATGCCATGGATGAAAAAATTTAACTTGGCTGTATTGATATTCCTCCTAGTAAAATATAAAGATTCTAGTCCAGTGTGTGGTTTACTCTTGTGGATCAAGAAGCAAAGTTGAACGACTTGAGGGTGAATACATTTTTCACCATATGTTTTTGGGTGAAGTCACCGGGTGGGAATCGGATGACCAGCCACCCCTAACTTAGGACCCCAATCGGGTGAGGAGCCTCACACCACAGGTCCGGGCAAAACAGATGGACAACGTAGACAAGAGGTAACTTCCCAAAGGGATAACAATCTTATTGAGCACCAATATATCAGTGAGCACAAGCTTGATAGACTTCCCCAGTGTCCTCTAGGTCTTCAGCTACTTGATAGGTATCACCTGATCGCACATCAGTTTCTCCCCCTGACAGCCACTCCTCACCAATAGGGCGGCTCTCTCTCAAGACTCCGGGCAGTGAGTCTACTGGGTAAGGATACTTCAGTCAAGTTGACTCTAAGGCCAATACACAGTAGTGAGACAGTGGTTTAAAAGCTTACTTCACCAGCAATGCTGCATTCTTTAGGACTCCGTCAGGTGAGTAGACAGGTCAGGGTTCTTCGCGAGTACACAGAATACTTTCCTGTCAGGGCACATTGAGAGAAAAGAGTAATTTAAAAGCTTGCTTCCTCAGCAATGCTGCATACTTCCAGACGGTACGTAGGGAGGCAAGAAGTCTTCTCAGTACAGGATACCAAGCCGTCGGCACGGAGTGAGACAGTGGCTTAAAAGCTTACTTCACCAGCGATGCTGCATACTTCCAGGACTCAGACGGTAAATAGACAGGTAAGGGTGTTCCCACAGCTATGTTCCTTCCTAGGGCTTGCAAATAGAGAGAGTGGTTTAAGAGGAGATCTCAGCACAGCAGTATAGTATTCAGAGCTCAGACCACCCAATAGAGGATAGCGCAAGTCAAGATACCTCACCAGCTCAGCTGTATCACTCTGGGATTCTAATGGAGAGCAGGTATCATAACTTCTCACAAACGTGTAAGCAGGGGTTGGGACTACTTTCAGCAAAAAAAAGCACACCACACTCGTGTTCACCACAAATCCACAGCAATGAATCAATGTGTAACAATAAGGCAAAAGCACTGCAATCCACTCACACGGTAAAAGGCTGATCAGAGGTCTCAATCCATTCGTTACACTCCCCGTGGGGGATATTCAATCCTCAATTCCTCTTCAGCACACTCTGAAAACACATAGCTTCCCCAACAGTCAGATTTACATTCACTGTATCCTCTTCAAGCTTTTCGAATGTTTGTAAGATGAAATCAATTCACTTATCTTTCGCACTCCCTTCACAGCGCAGATCCAATCGATAAATCAGTCCAGCAGATTCCCACAGACGAACTCTGTTCCAGCAGACTTCAATAGAAAAAACTTTTCCCCGGAGACTTCAACAGGAAACCTTCACACCCAAATAACTTCCCCTCAAGTGCTTGTGCGCAAAACTGCTCCCCACAAAGACCCACCGCGCCCTCGAAACTTCTCTGAATAGCCCTTTTATCTTTTGCTTGTAAAGCAGGAAGCCTATGTGCACGCCGCTCCTCTCTCTCTCGCACCTGCAGTGCATTAGAGCTAATCAGGCCGGACGATAGCTGTGTCCCAAACTTAAGTGCATGGACTCCGAAGTGCGCATTTGAAGTGCGAATGCGTCACAGTGGCGCGACGAAGGGTGTCCCAAACTGAAGTGTGTGGACTCCGAAGTGCGGATGTGAAGTGCGATTGCGGTCACAGCGTCACGACGTAAGCTTTCGTCCCAAAGTCGGAATACGCGACTTCGAAGATCAGCATTTTAGCGCGAATCCACGTCACCATGGCTGACGGTCTAAGGCCGACGAAGTACTTCGAAAGTTTAATTCAAATGCGCCCTTCATTTCCCCATGAAAATGAAGTGTACATCTAATGATTGACACTTCTGTGACCTTTCCATATCCCGTGAATCTCTTATGCTGCATATGACTCAAGGTGTTTATATTCAGAGGCAGGTGAGAGTTCTTGTGGAGGACTTCACATTGAAATGTGGGCATTGTGTTTTCTCATTTACTCAAATACCTAGCGAAAAGTGTTTAAAGCCAGTTTTTTTTAACATGTTTCTCCACAAACAATACAAGACAGCCACTATATAAGGCAAATGGTCTTTCCCTTTGTTGTTTCTCGTAGTGCAAACAGCGCAAGAGATGTCTACAAATGTTTTGTAAACCAAACTTTAGCACTTCAGTATTTTGCATGCATGTCCTGCTGTGTCATATTTTCTAATGTTAAGATTCTCAGTAAACCCGTCTTCTTTTTTCATAAGTGTTTCCATTTTCTTTGTTTTAATACTATTCTGGAGAAAGTGAGCATGTGTTTTTGTTGTTAACAGGCATGGTTTATTTGTGAAGTGTCCTGAGACAGGTGAGGGAGTGAGTGGAAGCTGGTGGAGCTGCACAGGGGTGACATCAGGACTCAACAACAAATACATTCTTCATTAGCTAAGAGAAAACATTGGAAAAAATGAGTACATTACAAGTTTTTCCCAATAGTATTTTTAAATGTCATATTGTCAATGAAACAAATTCTAATTTCTTTAGTTTGTTTTTTTTTAGACGCCAGTTAAAAAATGAAATGCATAAACTGTATACATTATTCATTTTTTGTAATTTATTCATAAATAAGCCTGGAGTACTTTCTGTACATTTTGTTTCTGCATATCCACATGTGTAAATAAAAGAAAAGTGCTTATGTACATTGTTAATTTTTTTTTTAATGTAGCTTTTTTTTCATTCAAAACATTCTTTTTATATGTTTATTTGTTTGTCCTGTAAATACTTTTTTTTTACACATTAAAACAAATTGTTCTATACATAATAGAAAGTACTTTTTTACAACCATTTACAAACAATAGCTTAGGCTTCTAACATCAGAAAAACAGCATCAGTTTGAGCCCTCGGCCCTGCCTCCATGTGTTCTGGGGTCTTCAGGAGGTGAATCTCTTGGTGAATGGCCAGCACCCTCCTCAGAGACTTCTCGAGGACAATGCGTGACAGTGGAACGCAGGCACAAGTCAAAACACTCTGAGACCATCTGTATGATGATGCACCGCTGGCAGACAGAAGAGAAACACCAGGTCTGATCGGCACACCATCCATGTTGCCGTGCTCACTCCCAGTAGATCCAGCAGCACAGTCAGGGTCTCCTGCTCAGAACAGTAAACCATTAAACACCTGTCCAGCTGCCTGCCATATTCAGCTTTATCCCGCACAGGGGTCTGGTCTGATTTAGGAAAGAAAGAAAAAGAGAAATTATTTAGAGCTATGACAATGTAATTAGTACAAGAAATATTGTCAGCACTTAGTAAACTACTTTTAGTAACTACTCAATACCATATTGGGGGAAAAACCACTACTCATATTTAAAACTTCTTTAGGTTTTCGAAGGGATAGTCTCAACACAAAAATATAAATTAAGCAAACCTGGAGCAACTGAAGGGTGAGTAAATGATTACAGGATTTTCATTTTTATTGAACTATCTTAAGTAAAAGTATTACTATCTTTGCATACTCTAATATACTCTAAGGTATTGAGAGAGTAAAAAGCAAAGGTATGTGCAGTATTGTCTTGAAAAAAAAGAATTTGTCAGGATGGTTTTTACATTAATAATACTGCTGCACTTCTGTACAGTTTACTTCTAAATATGTTCAAGGTTATTAAATTTAAAGCTGCTGGACATTAAACTGTACTTCATGCTCTCATTTTTTTTAAATACAGTTTTATTTTTATGGTTAACTGTCTAAAAAATACGGGTTGTAAACCTGTCTACATATGGTCAAGACACAACCAAGCAAAATTCGCACCTTTGTAAGACATCAGTCAGCATTTGAACTGCTAGTGTGTGTATTTTTGTAGTTTTTCATATGTATCATTGCATTATTCAAGTTGGGGCTTCCAAGCCAGTACCTGCATTTAAAGTTGTAATCCGACAAAGATCTAGCAAAACCAGTGTAGTTTACTCTGGTCTCTGGTCTTGGCTAAGCCAGCAATACGTAACTGAACGAAGTAC
>NC_056597.1:40109250-40109509 GCF_018340385.1 Cyprinus carpio | reverse complement strand
ACCCGGAACCGGAGTGGGATGTGTCACACACAAACACCCCCAACCGGAAACTCATGACTCACACACTAATGTTTCTGCCACACCCGGAACCGGAGTGGGATGTGTCACACACAAATCGTTCCCTCGGGGAACTCGTGACTCGTCCAGAGGGTTCCGCTCGCTGAGCGTTTTTGTCATAGATATACATAATAAAATGCCTGAAGTCCAGTGTCAAGTACCCACAGTCAGTGATGGTCTGGGGTGCCATGTCAGCTGCTGG
>NC_056597.1:40049546-40108402 GCF_018340385.1 Cyprinus carpio | reverse complement strand
AAACTGTTGTTGGATTGTTGGAAGAAGTTGCTGTTGAGGGTGTTTTGGTACCATTCTTTATTCATGGCTGGGTTTTTGCAGAATTGTGAGTGAGCCCACTCCTTTGATGAGAAGCAAACCCCACATGAATGGTGTCAGGATGCTTTTGCACTGTTGGCATGACACAGGACTGATGGTAGCGCTTCACCTTTTTCTTCTCCGACAAGCCTTTTTCCAGATGCCCCTAAACAATCGGAAAGGGGCTTCATCGGAGAATAAGACTTCCCAGTCCCCAGCAGTCCATTCACTATACCTTCTGCAGAAGATCATTGTCCCTGATGTTTTTTGGAGTATAGCGGCTTCTTTGTTGCCCTTTCTTGACACTTTCAGGCCATCTCCCAAAAGTCTTCGCCACTGCGCAGATGCGCTCACCTGCCTGCTGCCATTCCTGAGAGCAAGCTCTGCACTGGTGGCACTCCGATCCCGCAGCTGGAATCCTCTTTAGAGACGATCCTGGCGCTTGCTGGACTCTTTCTTGGACGCCCTGAAGCCTTCTTTACAAGAATTGAACCTTCTTTCCTGTGAAGTTCTTGATGAACCTATAAATTGTTGATTTAGGTGGAACCAGTAGCCACAATATCTAAGCCTGTGAAGCCATTTTTTATGCAACGCAATGATGGCTGCACGCGTTTCTTTGCAGGTCACCATGGTTAACAATGGAAGAACAATGATTTCAAGCATCACCCCTCCTTTTTAACATGTCAAGTCTGCCATTCTAACCCAATCAGCCTGACATAATGATTCCAGCCTTGTGCTCGTCAACATTCTCACCTGAGTTAACAAGATGATTACTGAAATGATCTCATCAGGTCCCTTTAATGACAGAAATGAAATGCAGTGGAAAGGTTTTTTTGGGATTAAGCTAATTTTCATGGCAAAGAAGGACTATGCAATTCATCTGATCACTCTTCATAACATTCTTCTGGAGTATATGCAAATTGCTATTATAAAAAACTTAAGCAGCAACTTTTCCAATTTCCTATATTTATGTAATTCTCAAAACTTTTGGCCACGACTGTATGCCAAAATCATCAGTATTAAAACAATAAAAGACCTGAAATATTTCAGTTGGTGTGCAATGAATCTAAAATATATGAAAGTTTAATTTTTATCATTACATTATGGAAAATAATGAACTTTTTTCACAATATGCTAGCTAATTTTATAGGCTGACATGTAGGTGCAATGAATATACACACGTTATCGCGGTATTTATGTTGAATCAATATATAGGCTACTAAAACTCAGTGTACAGAATGGCAACATGAAATATATATATACACTTATATAATATAAATAGTACTATTATAATAAAATAATTTGAATTATTACGTCTATTTTAACTTCTCCAAGGTTGGTCCATTTACTAGGCTTTTCCCCTCGATTGCACTGTGCCTACTTCAGAGATCACTGTTCCTCAGATATTTTTTGCCTACCATCAAATGCCTGACCCCTTTAGAAAGCTGAGACCCTGTAGTGTCTTAGGAAACAATCAGAATAATTGTGTGAACTACCACAAAATAATAAAGTATAGAATATAACATTTCCATTATTAATAACAACTATTTTTTTCACCCGTGACACGAAAAAATAACATATGTACCATCAATTAAGATATAGTTGTTTTCTCTTATCAAAAATTTGGTATTTATTTATTGGTCTTTATTTTTGCTTTGTCCATGAGCTGCACTCAATTTTGAGTGACAGGTTGTTTGTTAATGTTTGTTTAAATGAGCTTGGTTTAGTAGAGACTTGCCATTTAAATGAAAACATCATCCTCTTGTCTTTGTTTATGTTAACAATGTGATTTTATTTTAGTCTATTGCAATTTTCAGGAATTGGGATGGTGTCACATGAAAAGAAAAGCCATTATGACGTGCAAGCATATTGTTACATAGTCTTCCTCATTTCGTAGGAACCTTGTCTGAAAAGGCATTTTGCATAGTGCCACTTGCAGTTTTACACAGTTATCTGTGAGTTTACAGGTATATATGAGTTATTTTTTCTTTTTTTCTGCGCCCTTTGTTTCGCTTTTTTTCTTTAGCTTGCTTCTAACCTAGTTGTCAAATATACCTGCCATTTATATTACAAAAATATATTAATTAATTACAAATACTACGTTACAAATTGCTTTTGTTGGGCCTCGTTTTTCTAATCAGTGTGTATAAGTGTCTGCTAAATGCGTAAATGTACTATGTAAATGTATTATTCCACTCGGGTATGTTTAGTATTCAAAAAATCAGTATTAAGATTAAGATTTAAACTCCAACTCTAATTTTAAACTCAGTCTCACTTAAGATATTCTTATTATGTGGAGTAATATATTTTTGAAAAGGGGTTTTTATCATTGCGAAATGCATGGAAAAGCATATTGCGGGAAAAAAAAAAACAGTGTAGGTGTATCATTTCACACGGAAACAAAAACCTAGATCTTCAAATGGATTACTTCATAGCTGTGGCTTGTCACGTGCATGGCATTGTTTTTTTCCCAGACGCAAGGTAAGAGTGCTAAATTCTGTTTCTACTTTCAAATCAAAATACATCTGTTGTTTGTTTTGATTTGCTGTTTGTTCATAAGGAAATGTTTTGGCAGGGCTATGTATACATTAAAAAGTTTCAATGACAGGACCTTTATCTTGATAATGCTGCTTTTTCAGTATCATCATGCCTGTATTTTTGTACATACCACACTTATGGTTATTAGAGTCTGAACATGTCACATGTGATAAAAAATTTTCTTGATTTACAGAGAAAATCTCCGTTCTCCCTATGAATAAAAGAAAATCCATGTTTTGAAGAAATATGCTTAAGTGATTGGAATTTACCTTGAAAGTTAAACATGGCCAGAGAAGGTACAAAAACATTGCATACTTGTTAGAAATCTTCATGTATGGCTGTATTATGTTTTTCGCTGGCGCAGTTTATCACTATCAAAAAGAAGTTTCAATAATTTGCTCTGATTGCTTTCCCTTTAAAAATCAGCCCCAGTTCATTTTTGTCAAAATGAAAATGAACAATAAATGACGAATTGTTTTTTTTTTTTTTTTTTTTACTCATCATGATGATATGAAAAAGATGAATGAAGCTCCTGTTGAAATGCTAATCTGGTTTAAACCAGATTTGTGATTTTATATGAGCACTATTACCGACTTAACATGATCCGCAGTAAGTAACTAACAAAATAAAACAGCTTAAAAAAACACAGCTTAATAAAAATTTGCTAAGATTCCAGGAACCATGTAGCCTTTTAATTGAACACTTATTAATCAAAAAATTATGTAGCAAAACATATATATATTACAAATCATAAATATATAATTCATAATTATATGAGGGGGTAAAAGGCTCAATAGCAGGGCACAAAAGTTACGCAGTATTAGTATAAATACTTCAGCTAAAATAATGTATTTTGCGTAATATCAAAGTCAATACTTCTTCAAAACAATTCAGCAAAGTTTGTATCATATTCTGCTTATTTTGATAAATAAAATAATTTTATTTTACTGTTCAATATATACACTGTCTTTAAAATGTTCATTTTAAAAATAGAGAAAATATTTACTTGAAAAATAAAAATTCTGAAAGCTTCTTATTCTGCTTAAGAAATTCCTAAAATAATTTAATATGGCTTAATATGTTCACGATTAAGCAAACAACAGAATAAATCTAATATCACAACTTTCATCTCAATGAAATGAAAATAAAAATTCACCTTATGGTTGTTAACCTGTAGCAAGTAATTTATTATACTGTAATTAAGTATACATAATTAAGTATACTGAATTATTATTATTAAAAAGATACCTTATGGTATCATCCCACTGACAGCTTTGTAGCTTTTTGGGAGGTAGAATGTATGTCTCCTATACTGTTAACGCTGCTCTAGTCTACCCCCTACAGGCTGTACTGTATGCTACCAGCTCTTAAGGTGCTTTTTGCTTTCTTTTTTTTTTTTGTTATCAGTTTACAACAAGGGGAGAGTTTACATTGATATGATGCACATGTTTTATATATTATGGACTTTTTTAAGAATGATACATTTTTTGGCCCTTAGGAATAGGAGTCATCATGTCTTTCCTCCTGGCTGGAACCCAGGTGTGTGATTGTGGGAACCTCTTGATTTGTTCAGGAACAAGTAACAATGGATTTACAGGTAATGAAAGGCTTTAGCAAATAAAAAAGATTTTATCACAAAAAAAAATATGAAATAGGATTATAAACATTCCTGTCTTTTTAAAATGCTACCTAATCTAAGATTATTTAAAATGTTTATTACATGTAAAATATACAGTATGCAACACTGTCCCCCCAAAAAAAAAACTAAAAAAAAAAACTGTTGAGTCATATGATAAACATTTATATGTAAATAATTATTAAATAAATTATTTTGGAATTAGTACCATTCATTCATTGTGAGATTTATATATTTATGTATATATGTATGTATATCAGTCCATTTTAGCTACACAGGATGAGTCGGCGCATCCTATAAGACCTATCTACATGTGCAGGTTCCGGTTCACAGTCTTGTCCTCCACCTCTAAATACACACATAATAGTTTTTAATGTTCTATATATGAAAATAAACAAATAATTTTTCACTTTCTAATCTATGTGTTTTGGAGAGAGTGGCTTGATATTTACCTACTCTTTCATTCATCGGTACTGAAATCACTGTTTTTTCTTATGTTTAGATCTAGGGGAATACATTATGGTTGTATGACGTGAATGCATCCTAAAACTGCAGAGATCAGCAAAATCAGATCTTGTGTGAACTCTGTCCTACCTCTCCCTTTTGTCAAGTGGATGATGGTGTTGAAATTAACAACTTTCAACATTTCAACAGGTGAGACTGTCAAAGCAATCATCCTTCATTGGCTAAAGACCCTTCTGATGTCTGTACATTTAATAATTAATCTACAAGTAAGTGCCACTACTTGCAGTGATAAAAAAAAACAACAACAACAAAACAAAAAAAATAACCTGATATCAACTCTTCTTTTCTGAATAATTCCACCCTTCCTCTGTTTTTCAGTGTGTTCTTTGAATGAAACACAGTATCAGTGTAAATGTGAGGGTCTGTTTGTTTGGCCGAATGACACGTGCCACTCATACGAGGCCTGTGATGACATCACTGATGGTTCATGTACATGTATCAATGCCCTTCCAATCGACGGACAGTTGTGCCAAGGTGAAACAAATACAAAGTTGTGCAATCACAATATTTCCTATTTATAATAGCCTGGCTATTAAAAATAGGAAACGTTTTAACACTATAAGAATGTTCTGTAATTGTTCTGCTCAAACCTTTACTGTTTGTTCTTGCAGAGCCACTTTCTGAGTTTATGTATGAGTATGAGGCTGAAATTGATATTGGTTTTTTGGACTTGTTCCCGGTGGACTACTTGCGCAATCTCGTCACAAACACCAGCCTGCCTTTGACTCTGAACAACAACACACACATCACAGATATTGACATGACTACCGGTAAGAATCTAATATTTCATTCATGTCAGGTGAAAATAAAACATTTTCTAAAGAAATGTAATTACACGACGGCTCCCGGGAATATTTGAGTTTAACTGGTTAGTCGCAGCATAGCAATATGATTGTCCTCCATAGCAACGCACTGGCGCTACTCCGCGGTCTCATGTCTTTTCAGAAACTGAAGTCTGAATTGCACCATCTTGCGACTCAACATGACTTCTGACTTTGATTAACAAAAAAAAAAAAAAGCTCAGTTTACCAAGTAGATTTGGAGAACTCCAGGCTGCAGTTACACCCTTCTCAATTTATGGAGGAAGCGCAAACCTTTCCTGAATTTGGCTAAAATTACTGGAATGAAAGGAAGAAAATGCGTATCGCTTGAGTAAACAAACAGCCGGCAAGATTTTTTTTAAAAGCAGGATAAGAAATAACTTAAAAATAGACCGAAAGGACGGAACGTTGTTAATTTTTTTAGCGTAAGATTTAGTATTACAATTAGACTTTAGTAGACATGCTTTTTTAGGCAGTCATGCAGTACAAAAAAAAAAAAAAGGCTTCCTTCAGAGTGATCTCAAGATTCTAAAAAGAAAACTGTCTGGGTTTATTTTGGAAGATTTCAGTCATTAAGTTTAATCCACACTTAAAACCTGCTCATCCGTTTGCCTTACCATTCTATTACAGTGTGTGGGTTAAATGAACAGAATATGAGTGCAAGTAAGTATATACATTTTTTGGCCCAATGACACTTGCAGGGCCTATCAGGTGTGTGATGGCACTGTGGGAGGCACTTGTGGATGTATTCAAGCTCTCCCTTTAGAGGGTCCACTTTGCCAGAGAGGTGATTCATTGAATTTGCATTATCATGTTTTTGTTTTGTTGATGATGTTGGAGTTGTTAGAATAGTCTTATGTATTCAAGTATTTTCTAAACACTGTTGTTTGAATGTTTGAAATATTGAGCTATTTTTTTGAATTGTGTTTCCTTTTCAGATATAAATGAATGTCTGTTCTGTCCATCTGTATGTGGTCCAAATTCCACCTGCACAAATCAGTTGGGAAGTTACACTTTGCTCTGTTTCTTGGATGGATTCACTGCAACAAACTCTGATCTCCCCATCAGCTGAAATCACATGTGCAGGTACATTCCTATTTCAAAAGTTGTAAACTTTGAGTTTTCCCTCATGTCTGTTAGTGCAAATTAAGGGACACAGTGCATACGGATAAATTATCTTTTCTATTACTTAATACAAGCAGAGTTTATCTGTTTATCATCTCTTCCTGAAATAAGATGTGAATGAATGTCTTAAGACATCAGAGTTCTGTGGCCAAACCATCATTGCACCAACTCTCAGTTGGGAGTTACATCTGTTCTTGCTTGAGTGGATTTACTGTAAACAAATAGCATGAACCCGTCAGCGGCAGAACCCAGGCAATGGTGAGCATGGTAGAAAATACATAACACTGTAAGAATTGGTGTCCTATCTTCACACACGTATACGCTGACTTCAATAATAACCTAGAATTTTTTCTTTTTGATGGAATCCATCACTGATTCAGAACAGTTCATTTCTATTTGTTTTACATGTTCAAAGCTGGGATAGCTTTAATTGATGCTGTTCAGACTGGACATTTTAATCGTAATCAGCGCCCATATTGTTGTTTTTATCAATGTTTTTTTTTTTTTTTCAGATATTAATGAATGTCTCCACTCTCGTTTGGTGTGTGGGCCGATGCGAACTGTTCCAATTACATGTAACCTATTTCGTGCTCTTGTTGGGAAGATATAACACTACAAAGATGAATTGAGACCTAATAATAACGTAACACATGCTAGTGTGATTCATTTGTTTGCATTTTGGATGTTTTTCTAGATGTAAAACATTTTTTCTGATACATTTATTTCGGTAAGTAGAAAAGGATTAAAAATATTGAGCGATGTTCTGAAATGCTTATTCCCTTTTTAGAAAATGTATAAATGTGTGTGTTCAATTAGTCCCTCTTTATGTGGTCCAAATTCCCCTGCACAAATCAGTTGGGAAGTTACAATTGCTCATGCTTGGATGGATTCACTGCAAAAAATCAAGTCTCCCATCAGCATCCAAAAAATCTGTACAGGTACATCAATATTCATATATACATGTAAAGTCTTGAGAGTTTTCTTGTCCTATTATGTAAATTAAGGACACAGTATAAGGGTAAATATTTACTAGGCTTTGACACTCAGAGTTTTATACTGTTTTTCAGCTCTTCTGAAAATAAAGCTGTGAATGAATGTCTATAAGGACATCAGAGTTCTGGTGGTCAAACTCTCATTGCACCAACCGTTGGGAGTTACATCTGTTCTTGCTGAGTGGATTACTGTAACAAATAGCAGTGACCCCGTCAGCGGCAGTAACCCTGCCACATGGTGAGCATGTAGAAAATACATAAAAACTGTTAAGACAAGTGGTGTCTAGCTTACACTCGTCTTCAGAACTTCATAATAACCCTAGAATTTTTTTTTTTTTTTTTTTGATTGACTCATCAGCTTGAATTTCTGAACAGTCCATCATTTGTTGTACATGGATTCCCAAAAGGCTGGGTAATACTTTATTGGCTTGTCGGACTGGAAACACACTTATCTTACCAGTGGCAATATCCCTTTACCCAGTTGGGGCCCATTAATTTTTTTTGTATGTCTCAACTAAGTCGTTGTTGTGTGGGCGTGTTTTTGCTATTTTTTTTCCCTTTCTTTTCAGACCTATCGTCGTGCTCTTGTTTTCACCCTCACTCACACCGTATTTTGAATGGGTGGTTGTCGCCTCCGTAATCCCTACATCGTTCCCAATTAATACAATTGGAACTTAAATCCCGTGCCTTCCTGTTGGCGAAGGTAAAATATGCAGTCTAATTACTTCATAGTCACGCGTTGCACCGAGCAAGTCACCGAACACGCGTGGCCGGGTGTCGCGGTCATGCAAAATTGTCTACTGCCGCGTATATCAATAGCAATTCAGTAGCTGCAGTATGTGTGGCCAAATTCACCTGTCCGCCGCAGTGGGAAGTTACATTGCCCTACGGATGGATGTTTTTACTGTTTGCAACTCAGGTCTCCGTGGTTCGCTCTTTAACATCTGTATGATGACGCGTCGTGAACTCCCATATATGGAAAAGTGTTAGATCGACTCCTCCCTTTTCGGTTTTTTTTTTTCTCAATTAAGTGACCCATTCTTTGCCCTTAAATTAAGAATTAAGGCTATTAAACAATATACCCTGAAAATGGTTTTTCACACCCCCCCCCCTATTTATTTTTCCCATCCCTTTTTTGAGAATCAGAGTTCTGTTGTCCAAACTTCATTCCCCCAATCAATATCCACAGTCCCCACCGTTATGTACATGAGTGGATTACTTCCCCCAATCCATTGAACCAGCCAGCGGCCCTACCAATGCAATGATCAATTTTTGGGGAAAAGTACCTTTGCCCTCTAGACGGGGTTTTGTTTTTTTGGAATGGATACTCAGACCTGCCAACCATAACCTAGAATCGTCCCCCCTCCCCATTTTTTGATGTAACAACTCAGCTAACCAGTGCTTGAACAGGTCCATACCTTCCCCCCCTATTATTCCATGATTACGAATTTGGTAAACTAATTGAGGCAATCAGACTGAATGATTTTCCGTTTACCAGTTTTTTTTTCTTGTTATCACCTAGACATTACTTTGGGGGTATTAATTAAAGTGAACACCACCGTGCGCCGACGGTAAGGGAAATGCTAACAGTTCCGGATTACTAGTGGAAAAACTATTGAGGTCTTTTTTTGGACACCAACATAACACTAGTTTTTTTTCTTTGTCGTTAATTTTTATCTGGTATCTCCCGCAAGGTGTTTTTTTTGTGTCCCCATCTGATGTCCTGAAAGATGTAAGACATTTGGTTAATTACATTTATTGCTGAAAAAATGAAAAGGATCCCCCTCTTTCTTGTGCAAACCATTCTGACATGCGTGGCTCCCTGGGTAGACTCGCCCCCAAACTCGTCCCCGTTTCAACATTCTCTGCACCAAACCCCCAACTGTACTCATAGCGTGGAACATAGCAAGGTTGAAAAGGTTCGAGCTGGAGTCACTGAAAGAAATACCAGTCTCCACAATAGCCTACAGAAAGTCTGTAAGTTGCATTCTCCCCCATATAGCATGTCCACACTTGAGATTACTACTTCTCCTACACACTAAATTAAGGGGGACCACAGTACATCAGGATCAAGATAACTATGGCTGAGGATCAGTTTTTTATATTTTATTAGTCGCTTCTGAAATACAGTTCTGAATCAATGTCTTTAGACATCTTGTTTTTTTCTTGAAACTGATAATCCGCATCAGCCTTATTTCCCTTGTGACATAGGTCCATCTGTCCTAATTTCGTGTCGTTACTGGTACTCAATTAGATTTGCAAACCCGTCAGCGGCCGTAGAACCATGGGCGTTGGCGCAGGTAGAAAATAAAACAAATGTGGAATGGTTTACTCGCTTCATGTAGTCTCCAGGAACTTCTGTAATCCCTAGACATCATATTCTTGGTCTGGGGGGTGGGGGGGTTTTACATCAGTTGATTTCTCAACAGCCATATCTATTTGTTGTCCTGATTCAAAGCTGTATACTCATCGGTGGTCTGTCAGACTTGACATGGGGGCCTTACCATTGCCCCCCTTAACTGTCATTGTTGTTTTCCAGATATTAACAATGGAAAAACTCGTATTTTCAGTGCTCTTTTGTGTGGGAAAGATTACTGTTCCAATTACAAATTTGACACTATTCGCCCTCTTGAATTGGAAGGATATAACATACCCCGATGCCATTAGGTTTTGGGTGATTTTTTCCCAATTTTCTGTTTTTTTTTCAAATGTTTGGAATTTGTTGTTTTTTCAGATTTAAAAACAATTTTTTGTCCTAATTACTTTTATTTTTCCCCCGGTTAATTAGAAAAGGATTCAAAAAAGATTGAGCCGATTTGTTTCTCGAATAATTGTCCTAAAATTCCCCTTTTCCCCTAGGATAATAAAATGAAAATGTCCAATTGCAGGTCCCCATCGTGTAACATGTTGGGTCCCCAAAATTTTTCCACCCTGGCCAAATTCCCCAGTTTGGGAAATTTTACATTTGCTCATGTTTTTTGGAAATGGGAGTCACTTGCAACAAAAACTGTCAGGTGCTTCCCCCCATCAACCACAATTAAACGCTTGTACAGGTAACATTGTTTTCCTATAATTATCATAATAAATGTAAAGTTTCCCCCCTTGGAGAGGTTTTTTTGTTTTTTTTTTTTCTTGGTGCCTGTTTTTTTGTTGTATATAATCTTGGCGGACAAATTAAACGGCTTTTTTGACCCCCAACAGCTGGCATAAGATAAAAATTTTACTATGGCTTTTTGACAATCAGAGTTTTTTTTTTGTTAAATACTGTTCCCTTTTCCAATCTTCTTTCCTGAAAATACAAGCTGTATGAAAATGGTGCCCCCCACCCCCTTTAAAGACATCAGAAGTTCATGTTGTGGTTCCCCCAAACCCCCCCCTGCATTGCAAACCAACTCATTTTGGAAGGTTTGTCCATCTGTTTTTTTCCTTGCTTTTGAGTGGGAAAATTTTTAAACTGTAAAAACCAAATTTAAATCCGTGAACCCGTTTCAGCGGCAGTAGTAACCCATTGCAAATGGTGAGGCGCATGTAGAGAAAAATACCATACAACAATTGTCAGAAAGTTGGTTTGTCTAGCTTTTTTCGACAAGACGTATAACTCAAGCACTTGTCTTTTTTTTTCCCTAGAAATTTTTTTTTTTTTTTTTTTTTTTTATTTTTTTTTTGATGTAATCATTCAGCTGGAATTCCCCTAAAAAACAAGCAGCCCCCATTTTCTAAATTTTGTTGTACATGAAAATTCACAAAGCCTTGTTTTTAATACTTTTGTTTATTATGCTTTGGCCCCCCCCCCAGAACCCTGGAGATTTTAAAATTCTACCCCAAGTGGCCCCCAATATTTTTTTTTTTTTTATCCATTTGTTTTTTTTTTTTATATCCTTTTTGTGTTTTTTTTTTTCAGATATTTAATTTGAAAATGGTTCTTCAAACTCCAAATCCGTTTTGGTTGTGGTGGGCCACGAATGCTTACTGTTTTTTTCCAATTACACATGGGAAACTATTCGTGCTTTCCTTTGTTTTTTGTTTGGGAAGGATATTAAACCGCTCACAAATCAATGAAAAATGCAGAACTCATAACATAAACATGAAAAAACCCCAATGCAGAGGTGTGGGACATTCATTTGGCTTTTGCATTTGATGGGGTATTTTCAAGAATGTAACAAAACATTTTTTTTTTTTCCCTAATTAACATTTATTTTCTGGTAATTTAGAAAAGGATTCAAAAAATATTGAGCCCGTTATTTGTTTTTTTTTTGTTCCCCCTGGAAATGTCTTATGTCCCTTTTCCCTAGATAATAAATTGAAATGGGTCCAGTCCATTTCATATGTGGTCCAAATTCTGCTGCACAAATCAGTTTGGGAGGTACAGTTTGCTCAGTTCGGATTGATTCACTGCAACCAACTCAAATCTCCCATCAGCATCCAATAGCATCTGTACAGGTAAATTCTATATTCAGATTGTGTGTGTATTATTACCTTAAATAATTAGATAAATAAGCTTTTTTGTTTTTTGTTTTAGAGCATTAAAGGTGCTTAATGCTGATAATTTTTTATATCATAATTTTATAAATATCTTTAAAGATTAAACAGAGTATTCAGCACAATGCTTTCTGAATATGCTGAATTTTTCAACCATGTCATGTCTGGTTTGCTCCAATTCTCAACAATGCATCAACACCAACAACACCATCAACACCACCACCTGCAACAGGTGTTGTAGTACAGGCAAATTGATGTTTGTTTTCATGCAAGGATATATAATTATTTTCATATTGTTGTCTGTGCTAATATTTCTAATCAAAAAACAGCATAGACGGAGTACCTGGAAAATCTAAATGTTGCACCCAAAAGAATAAGAGACTTAAGATGATGATGTTCTGTTAGCAAAGAGTACAACAATGGTATGAACGCCTTGTCAATAATTAATAACAGTTATCATAAATTAATGTTTATTGGATATAAATTAATAAGGTTTATGGGGGGACACCTGTGTTTTCCTTGTGTACCCCCTCTGAAACAGGTAGTATTTGTGATGTTTTATGATTAGCTATGTGGGGTTTGCTGCTTAAACCTGTTGATACAATGCTCATAAATATGCACATTTTTTGCAGTCATTGGAAGGTCAATGACAATAGATCGGACTTTTGAGAGAAGTCTTACCGACCCTGATAGCAAGACTTTCAACGATTTATCTGGAAAAATTGAGTCAACCGGGAGTATTCTGTGCTTCTTTTTAGTGAAATGTAATTTGGTTTATGAACTTGTATTCGAAATGTATTTAAAAATTGGTTCCCAATTTCCCAGTCCTTGATTATTGATTGTTCAACAGCTGTTTTTATTCTCAGTAAACGCAATGTCGATGACTGTTTACTCAGCGGTTCTGTGTATTCAGATATTATCCAGAATCCAAAGACTGGAAAATAGCCTAATAGTTTTATATAACATATGTTTTATATTTATTTTTTCCCTAACAATCCAGTTAACAATCACAAACAATCCAAATGTATTATCCAAACTATGAATATCCTCACATCCACATGATGTTGTAACATGTATTAATACAAACCAATAACTTTATTTAATTTTCCTTGTTTTGGAAAAGAATTTCAAAGATAAATTCGAATTATTTTACTTTTACGCTTGATGGTGCAAGGTATATTCCTAATAAGCCTAACTGGCTACAGTACTGGTTCTATAAAAGTCTCTGCCTTTAGGTATGATCTACATTTTACATTTTTACATTTTTCACCCTGGTATCATTTATTTACACCTTTTTTTCAAACAAACACAAAGTTAATACGTAATCTTCACATTGGTGTGGTTTGTGTTTCTCTCCATAGGCCTGGTAGTGTTATAGCAGGACTACACACATAAGTGCAACATCTAATAACCTTGATTTTGGAAGAGCAGCACAACACACCTGGTTTGACTCTCTAAAAGCACAAGGAATAAAGGTAGTTGAAAACGCTTTTTTTGCTCAAAGTGGTACGTGTGAGTCAGGTGCCTAATCATAAAGCCCTTCACATTTCTTAATTTCAATATATTTATTATTTTTATTTTTTAGATTTTGGATTGTTGTTGGTGTGATATCGATTATGAGTTTGTGTCGGTTTCTATTTTAAGATCAAGCAGTTTTCACCAACAGATCCAGTTATCTACTCTGCAAAAGGTGGACCGGAAATGTAATCGGCAAGACTCTGCAGTGGGTCAGATAAAATGGACAATGGATAACAAAAGATCTTTGAAAACACAAAATATTCATTTTCCATTGACAAGAAAACTCTCACTATGCTAAACGCTAGTGAAGATTACAGTGGTGGCTGACATATTTATTTGTACTGATTTATTTTTGTCTTGTCTGTATGATATTACATGGCAAAATGCCTGATTGTGTGGGGTCCTGTTTTTAAAAAACAGACTGCTGTAAATCCGTGCCACAGTTTGATTTAACTACATTAGCATATTGATATGTGGCATAGATTATGAACACTATTCAACCAATTGAAATAAAGCTACTCTCATAGTGTGTAAATGTCATGAACATCTCCTCATTAACAAAGTTTTGTTTTACAGAAAATAAATAAATAAATGCGTGTTAGAAAGGTATGAAGTTCCTCAATGTTTAGTAACATTGTTCAGTGTCAGAAAAACCTACTGGGTTTAAGAGATTTGCTCTAATGATTCTGTATTGATTTTTCATCATGAGTCGATATTCATGCATTATGCAAAAAGAATACTATACCATACATTCAGTGTATCATTTATTAAACGACGTCCCAGTATCATTGTGGGGAAAATGATGGTGTTTTTCCATGTGATAGGCGGCAGTTTTCAAACGATTGTGTTCTGTTGAGGTTGGCTACAATCTTGAGGTGGGTTATAAGGTGGAGAAACGTGCAAATTTCAGGTTGACCTGCAATCTATTGTTTTTTTTATCAAACACTTTCTAACAGTTATTTAGTTTCTTACTTCAAAAAAAACCTTCATGTTATTAATATGTTTTTATAGTAAATGCATTTCTCTTTTTATGCAATCAGGATCTGACAGTGTCACATTAAACTCTGCTACTCAGATTGGAAATTGTAACGATAAAACCTTGCAACATATACTTGCGTCTCAAGGATCTGCCCACAACTACAGAAGTACCCACTTATAGCTATCGCAAGCGTCACACAGTAAGGACCAAGCACAGAAAAGTGAGCCTTCCAGTTTATCATTGGTTTACCCAGCATCAAAGTGCCATTTTAATGTTGTCACGGTTTGAAATTAACTGTTTTTTGGACAGTACTGCAGACTTTTCTTTGGATTGCAAACCACCTGATCATCTGGTGTTGACTAGGTAATGGTCATATTGTTTTGTCATTTGGCCCTAGTTATTTTTGATGCTTCTGCATACTGTGCAAGTAGCTTGCAGGGGTACTTTCAAATCCAAAATGTCTAAAGTGTAATGTGATGGTGCTGTTATTCTGAGAGAGAACCAGTTAAATAGCATCTGTTTGCCTACAGATTTTTAATAAAATAATTCGTCAGTTTATGACTGTCAAAATGAAGAACTTGGAGCTGGAAAGAAAAACCAAATGAACAGAGGACAGGATAGTCTTGTGGACCTGGCATGTGAAAGGCACCGTAACTTACAAATGTGAGATCAAAAGCTGGGAAACCATTAGGGGACAACTGTTGTACTTGAAGTTATCGCCAAAATTAAAAACAAACTTGAGGTAATCTATTGATCATAATATCATCTACAATGATCTCACCATGTTAAACGTTTCTGATATTTGAATTTTTGTACTTTGCAACCTAGTTCCTTGCGTGGTGGAGGAGATTAAAGGGTTTATGGCTGGCCTCAGTCTTGCCACATCAGAGAATAATGTTAACATAACTGAGTCTGCTGCTACTGTCCAAGCAATTGTTGACATACTCTTTAAAATTGCTGACCTTGTTACAACCTTTTGTCATCCAAAAACCAGTGATGGAGGTCTGTATATTCCCATTCAAGCTTGTAAAATTTAATGTGTAGGACAGGTGTTATGATTGTTGGGTTGGTGTTAGCTATTGTTAGGTAAGATAAATTAAATGATCATTAATTTTACTTAACCGTTATTTTGTACTGTTCTAGTACTCTCTCCATTATCATGAATTAAACCTGTTGATTATTATATTATATTATATTGCTTATTATATATATTATATTATATTCTATTCTATTATATTATTATATTTTATTATATTCTATTATATTATATTATATATATATATTATATCAGGATTCTTTATAAAACATGTGGCAGTTCATGTTTTTTAATCAGCTAGGTTATATAATATAAAATTATATTTTGTTTTATTAAATATTTTAATAAATTTCATAATTTAATGCAATTTTATATTAAATTTTCAGGATTTCCTAAACACTGATGGACATTATTGTATCAGGTAATGTCAGTGATACATGGAAAAACTCAACACGAGCAACAAAACGAGGAGACATAGCATTAAACTTCTGAAGCGCAATAGAGCCGCCGTGGCGTCTCATAGATGAGTTTGATGGTTGTGAAACATCATTCAGCTGAATAGACTACAATTAAAACTCAGTGGCTTTAACATCAGCACTGCTTAAATCAACAGCGGAGATTGTGATACAAGTTCCTCTACAGAGACTACCATAACCATCATAATCTTCTGGCGCTCTTGACAAAGTCCTACCTTCTCAAGGTACTAATGACGGCAGGAAATCAAATGTGTTATCAATGGAGATGTGGTTGTTGTTAAGGTGTAAAACTCTTAACAACATTTCTTTGCATTTTGACATTACTGGTCAGTCTTTGGGAGGAAATCCTCAGTGTGTCTTTTTGGAACTTCATTCTCAGCATGGGATTCCACTGGATGTGAAGTAAGCGAACAGCACTGGTAACCTTACGTATGAATGTAACCACACAACCTCTTTTCAATCCTAATGTCACCATTTTCCATTGATCACCAAGCCTTAGATATTATAACTTACATTGGCGTAGCTATTTCTATGGCCAGCTTGATTATATGTCTGATTATTGAGACTATCATATGGAAGTCAGTAAGAAGAAATGACACATCCTACATGCGACATGTCTCCATAGTCAACATTGCCGTGTCCCTGCTGATAGCAAACATCTGTTTTATCATTGGAGCTGCGATCGCAGAACAAGAGCAGTCACCCTCACCGGCTCATTGCAGTCCAGTGGTTTTCTTCATGCACTTTTTTTACTTGGCTCTTTTCTTCTGGATGTTATTGTCAGCGCTGTTGCTCTTTTACCGTACAGTCATGGTCTTGTCTCAAATGTCAAGGACCAAAATGATGGTCATTGCCTTCATAGTCGGTTATGGTGCACCTTTGCTCATAGCAGTCATTACTGTTGCCTCAACAGCTGGACCTCAAAATTATATTTCTAAAAGCAATGCATGCTGGCTGAGCTGAGGTATGAATCAAAGGCCCTGCCACAGGATTTCAATGATTCCAGCTTTTCACTATTGTAACCACCATAAACCTTGTAGTTTTGATGGTGGTCCTGTACAAGATGTTGAGGTGGGTTGGTGCTACAACTCAACCAGATGAAACATGCCCTGGTGGTCATTGCCAGATGTGTGGCCTTTGACTCCTATCGGTCTAACATAGGTTGGAATTGGAACCATGGTGTCACGTGACTTTGGTATTCATGTGGTGTTTGCACTCCTCAATTCACTGCAGGTTACTACTTTGTAATGTCCATTTTAAAGCAGGGTACATTTTGTGCATGTATTCAAATGTGAGAAATCCACTATTAATGCACATTAAATTATTAAAACAATAATTTTTTTTGTTATTGTATTTTAAAATTGAACCATATTGCAACTGATTTTTCAGCATGTGTATTTGTATACTTCCTTCTATTAGGGATTCTTTATTTTGGGTGTTTGGAACACTTCTAGACAGTAAGGTATGAGTTTACTTCTATTGCACAGAGCTTTGTAATCTTAAATTTAACTGAGATAGAGTCATCTGCCATTATGTTATATATAAACCATACATTACAAATTTGACAGGGAATATAATATCAACCAGGTGGAAGTTCATTTGGAATTTAACTTGACTGGTTATCCACCTGGCAATGCAGTGAATACCCACCAAATATGGAAAATAAATATTGTTTTGAGTTGAAAGTATTTAACAATTTTATCTAGCCAAGAAAAAACAAATAGACCACTACAGTACAATCAACCTAGCAGCAATACAGGCATAACAACATTACCACAGTAATTAGACTACCAAAGGTTACCAAAAACCATTTAGTACAATCAATAGCATGAGATAATGTCAGCTGTGTTTATGAGGGATAAGATCGAAACTTTGAATCGAGGTATGCAGATTATTGATAAAGGACATGAAAGTGGGAACAGGTTCATGAACAACAGCGAATATTAGGAAGTACTCTTGACCACTGGAGTGCAATGACATAATAGAATCAAGTAATTTTCAGAGAGATGTGTAATAAGCAAACATTTAAGATCCTTTCAGGGAATTTCACAGAAGTTAACGGTCTGATTACTGGGTTGGTGAGGCACTACCAGGAGAAAACAGTTGCTACAGAAACTCAGTTCCAGTGGTACCAAGGTAAATGTCATTCTATATTTTATACTTATATGAACTCTTCTACTAATGTTCCAGATTTTACCCCCCTGCTTAAATATTTTTTACATTGAGACTGTGATGTATTTTGACTGATGTCTCCTACAGACCACCAGTGCTGGATCATCATCCATCTGGACTACTTAGCAACAACACCTACCAAAGGGACGGAGGCTAATAAGTAGATGACATATCTGAAGCTAATATTTGAGATGTATTTTCAGTTAGATTATCTCTAATGTTGTTTACACAGTATTTCTTATTGGAATAAATGTGACTGCTAAATGGTTAATGTTAATACGGTAGACAGTTCGGTGAGTAACATGCAACTAACTTTTTCAGATGTGTACCATGTATCGAAACCAACCTTTCCTCAGCAGTTACATCTTCAGACAGCTCCAGTGGCTCATGCAGCTGTGAACACTTAAAAAGCAAAAATTGACTCTGTTACTATGACAAGCTACATTATAGCTCTTTTACTGTACAGCCTCCAGTAAAATAGTAAGATATTGTAAATTAGAATCATTTAAGGGCATGGTGAGTGTAGGGGCTTTTTATACTCAACTTGTTTAAAAAGATTCTTTATTTTAATAATAATTTAGAGTTGGAGTAGTAGCCCTCCAATATTATTTTTAAACAGTAGTATAGTCTGTACTGCGACATTTCTATATGTGCTGACGGGTAAGCTATTTTAAAGGTTTAATTTTATACAAAAACATTACAAGAGATCTTTCTGCAGGCTTTCTGTTGTGCCATCCATTTGTATACCATCATTTGACCATTTCTAGAAAGAATAGGCCCTGGTTGGTTAGTTTCACAGAACTATCTTTGCAATGACAAATGCATTTCATTCATCAACATATCAACATTTGCACTGGGTTCTTATCATTGATATATTATTATTTTAACATTATACATGAATTATATGTTAGTATATACATACTAATACATCAGTCAGAGTTAAAAATTTCAAGCTGTGGAAAAAAATTCTCCTGTATGTGTTCTTGTTTTATATAACATGATACAGTAGTTCAACAATGTATGATAAGCAGGGTGTTGTATATCTGGATGATTGCAAATGTGTTTTACACAAAAGACATCAGTACCTGTAAAAATCAATAGTTTACCTTACTTGAATATAATTAGTTATCTTTGTAGTTGTTATACTTACTAGATTTTATTAAATTTGTAATTTCAAGGCAAGTAAAACAATTTACTTATTGTGCTTTGGTGATGCCTATTCAGAAGTAGCCTACAGAACCAATGACATTAATATTTTTACCAGTGAGGAGCGGCAGTGCACTAATATGTTGCTAATGTGCAACAAATCAACAGAGAAGAAGAAGAAATAGAGTTTTTGAGACGGGGCAATTCTTAATAGACTTTTCCTCGTTTCCTCCCACATCTGCAGTTCTCTTTCTCTAGTTGCATTCGCACGACAAGGAGTCATCTTAGATGTTGCATTGTCAATACATTTAGAAAAAATCTGAGAGAGCATCGCAAAACTGACAATAAATTGATGTTGATTTTTCCAAAAAAAACGTTTTTGTTTAACTCACCATTATAGTGATTAGTGCTCTCTTTGGTTGTACAGAACTTCATTTATATCATTGTAATTCTCTTTATATTGATGCAACAGTATTTGTCAAATCATAGTTATTTGGTTTTCAAGGAAAGAAAGTAATAAATGTGTTAGTTTTGAAGGTAACACTCCTTCTAATTAAATCATTAGCTATTGTATGTTTCATGTTGATTAACAATTTTTTTACAATTTTGTTGTTTCCGCAAGCTTACCATATGGAATCTTTATTTAGGCTGATATAATCTTTTTAGTATTTGTGTCCAATCTTTACTCCCCACAATATCATGCTCATGGTACACAAAAGTGCAGACTTCAACATTCATACACAAACACAAAAAACAATAGAAGTAACAATTCAATTTTATTTATTTTATTAGTGTAACAATAACCATTTATTTTCTCTTTTGGTTGTACTACTATGACACAAGACAACAAAATTGACAAAAAAAAAACTGTCAAATAAAAAACAATTAAATAAATCAGTTTACATAATTTATTCATACCGCAAAATGCACTCATGAGTTAGTAATTCTGAGTAGCTATACTAAATCGAGTAAACCTAAAATGGCCCCCTAAAGAAGTTCTTTTTTTTAGTTACTAGAACTGTAGTGTAAGTGAACTATACTAACTAAGCATTTGTCAGTACAACATACTATGCCTATTTCATTTTACTAGATCTTTACGTGTCGGTGTATTTCCTGAAATTTCTATTAATGTGAACACTAATAAAGTTAACACAACTAATTATTTTTAGTCAACAGTACTTAATTATGCCAAGTTTTCTGTACAAACTGTTTATGTTATACAAACTTAAAACAACACTACTTAGAAATTTTAAGACAATGGGTTTCCTTAATTTTTTTTAAGTCAGCTTAATACATTACAATGTACATTATATATTTCACACTTTATGGGAGAAGGCTAATATATTAAAGAAATTTTATAATCAATTTCCAGGATTTCTAAAAACAGTGGACAATATTGTATCAGGTAATGTGTCAGTGATGGAACAAACTGAGCAACAATACCAGCATTTAAACTTCTGAGCACTATTGAGGGATATAAGTGACTGTCACCAATGGAGAGTTTGATATTTATGAAACATCCATTCAGCTGAAAAAGAACTAGAGTAAAAACTCATTCGCTTTAACATCAGCTGCCAAACTCATAACGAGATGGTAGGCCACCACAAGTTCCTCTAGAGACTACCATAACCATCATAATCTTCACAACTCTTGACAAAGTCCTACCTTCTCAAAGGTACTAATGACTAGCAGGAAATCAGATAATGGCATCAATGAAGGCGTGGATTGTGGGTTAATGAAAGTATATCTTCTTTTACATTTGACGTACCTAGTCAGTCTTTGGGGAAATCCTCCAGTGTGTCTTTGTATCTTCAATCTCGATGTATGGGATTCAACTGGCTGTGAAATAAAGCAGAACAAAACTGGTAACCTTAACGTGAATGTACTGTAACCACACAACCTCTTTTTCAATCCTAATGTCACCATTTCACATTGATCCTGATTATTGCATAGCCTTAGCCTATATAATTTACATTGGAGCTATTTTGATGGCCAGCTTGATTATATGCCTGATTATTGAGACTATCGTATGGAAGTCAGTGAGAAGAAATGACACATGCTTCATGCGACATGTCTCCATAGTCAACACTGCCGTGTCCCCGCTGATCACAAACATCTGTTTTATCATTGGAGCTGCAATCGCAGAACAAGAGCAGCCAGCCTCAGTGGGTCATTGCAGTCCAGCGTTTTTTTTTTTTTTCATGTACTTCTTTTACTTGGCTCTTTTCTTCTGGATGTTAATGTCAGCGCTGTTGCTCTTTTACTGTACAGTTATGGTCTTATCTCAAATGTCAAGGGCCAAAATGATGGTCATTGCCTTCATAGTCGGTCACGGTGCACCATTGCTGGTAGTGGTCATCACTGTTGCATCAACAGCTGGACCTCAAAATTATATTTCCAAAAGAAATGCATGCTGGCTGAACTGGAATGAAACAAAGGCCCTGCTGGCATTTGTGATTCAAGCTTTCACTATTGTAGCCATAAACCTTGTAGTTTTGATTGTGGTTCTGTACAAGATGATGAGGAGAGGAGTTGGTGCCGAAACTCAACCAGATGAGAAACATGCCCTGGTGGTCATTGCCAGATGTGTGGCCATTTTGACTCCTAATCTTGTCTACAGAGACGGATTTGGATGGGACCATGGTGTCATGTGACTTGGTATTCCTGTGTGTGTTTGCACTCCTCAAGTCATTGCAGTACGAGTTAATAATTTATAGGAGTTTTATAGTTAAATAATTTTATAGCGTAAGGATTAAATTTCTCAATTGCAATTTTATCCAGAACATCTACTTTAATGCTGTACATTGAATTTATTCCAAAATTCCATGGTCTTATGATTTCATGTATTGTAACACACTTCCTTTATTAGGATTCTTTTATTTTGGTGTTCGGAACACTTTTAGGACAGCAAGGTATGATTTACTTCGTTGCTTTGTAAAGTGCAATTTACCATCTAATAATATCTGGCATTACAGACATATTTCTGCAGTCTGCCCTTTAAACCATACATTTCCATAGTTCACAGCATCCGGGAAATCACACTTCTATCGGTTTATTTCCACTTGTTCTAGCGTATTACATGGCTGCTCTGGCAACATAATAAAGGATTGCAGTGAAATTCTTGTCTGATTCTTTTAATGTAATTCACCATGACATGGTGCTCAAATGTGTACCAGGTTTTTCCAAAAGTGATGACCCCTTTCATCACTCCGCAGGGTCTATGTTTTTTGGTTTCCTGCTACAGGTTTCCAAACAGTCATGGTTGTTAGATTTAATTCGTGGGTAGAGAGGTTAGAGGTAGAATGAAGGGATTTTACCTGGTCCCTGTAAGGTTTTCTCCAGGGTGGTGAGGTGCAGACGAGCGGCCAGTTAGCTGTTCCTATTGTAAATGCTGGTGCTTAAGATATCAGTTTGTGGCCCCCTCATTACACACCCGGCATGCTTTCATGTAGCTGAGATAGTAGCAGGAGGTCAAAGTCTATTCTTTACGGGAAATGAAGGTCCCCTGGGATTTCAGATGTCATAGGTTCTGAAGAGGCTTTGGTCTTGAAGTCATGAGGCTGGATCCTACTCTTTTTCATATGATTCTCAATTGAATGTCCTTATGGAAAATCAGCCAGGGGGGGGGGGGGGGTTTTTTTTTTTTGGGGTTTGGAAAACAGCATGATAGCTCAGGTTTTAAAGCATTCACTGATCGAATGATATGCCTGAGGTGCTTTGCTTTCAGTGATAATGATTTGGGCTTGCACCTCAATTGTATCAGCAGAAGATACCATTCACTTATGATGTCCCAGTTTGTCAGCAATTATTGCTGTCTTCCACCAAGCCACTATGAAGAGGTGAAGGAGCACATTAGACCGCGTTTGGGGGTAAGGTTATATTACTACTGAGGGCTGGAGTCCTAATCCCTCACCTTGGGTTTTATTGTCAGAGAAAAAAAAAGCAATATTCTGATGTACTTTGACATATCAACAGTTATATTTTATGACAAGAAAAGGATGCATATGCCACTCCCTAGGACAGAGTAAGTAAACTTGATGTGCTTAGCGTGGCCTAGTGGTTTTCAAACCTTTGGATCTCGATAGTGGTTAAATTGAAGTGGAGGAATGCAGAGGAAGCAAGACAAAAGACAGCTTTTTGTTTTTCCTTTGGCCTGTATCAAGTTTAAATCGTATGCTTTTTTGGGCTTTTGCAACGCTGCCTGAAACATTTCAGCGAACTCAGGATAGAATTTTGAGGGCGATCCGCACTTGCAGATCTTTGCTTCTGTTATTTAGTGACGGTGGTTGTGTTTTCAATCATCTTTTGACAACATCTTAGTCGTTTTAGGTTATTTTCTTATTTTTAGGGAGTGTGGCCTTTAAAGTAAAATGGAAAAAATGTTCGACTTTTTCAGACGCCAAGTGTCCTATCTGGGGACATGTGAACTATCTGCTGAGTGGGTTTGCAACAGATCCTGATTGAAACCCAGGTTTGCAGTCACGCAGAGGGCTAGGGACGGGGGGGGTTGCAGACCCCCCAATTCATAGTTGACCCAATTCATCCCCCTCACTGTCTCATGAAAGGCTTTATTTGGTCACACAGAGTATTAATCAGGTTTTTCCGCTATGTACATTAGCCTAAGTAGTGGACAGTCTGGCGACCCTGCCCGCCATTCCTTAAATGTGTACTAAGCGATTTATTAAACACGGGGTTTTACACGCGGAGGTGTCTGACAAAGTCCCTAACACCACTTGTAGCCCATGCAGCAGTAACGGGGCGGGGGTCTTGTCCTGAGCGTGAAGAGATCTCTCCTACCATCATGTGCCAACTGACACAGTATCATAGTACAGTTTATCATTTTAGTCCCATTTAGTAGATGCTTTTATGCCGAAATATCGCAGATTAGCAGAGTTACTGTAGATTGATAGAGATGGCAGATAAAGAAGAGGAAAATATCAGAGAACCAAAACATTAGAAAGAAGGTTACAGATCCAGGCAAGAGTGCAGGACTCGTCGTAAATTATCGGAAGCAGCTTTCCAACAGTGGAGAGAAACTGAAGGAGTGGGAAGGGTCTTGAATTGTGATGCCCGAGGTTGCTTTTGTTTCCGGTTTTGATAGGGTGAGTAACGTGGATTTTGCTTTAGTTTATGCAACCAAACTTATCCATGTTGCCTCATTTGTTTGAATAATGCTTGTGTGTCATCTTCCCTTGTTTTTCCACGATCGTCGTTGCCATGGTTGCGTATGTACGTGTGGGTCTAAGATTTAAAAATAGGGGCGATGGTAGCACGGTGGCCGGGAGAGCTCAACCGTGCTGCAACTTCACAAACCACATTCAAAGAAAATGCACAACATGCAAATTAAGAAAACATCTTCATTAGTTTGACAGCACATGTTGCTGCAAATACTCGCAACACACCACGAAATAGAAAAACAAGCTGCAAAATGCTCACTTTGTCACAAACAAATACAGACAATTCAAGCTTCAAATATTGCCACAACACAAGACAAAAATTCCGTCCAAGCTGCACAACTGCAAACCGTAGCC
This sequence comes from Cyprinus carpio, assembly GCF_018340385.1. Lineage (NCBI taxonomy): Eukaryota > Metazoa > Chordata > Actinopteri > Cypriniformes > Cyprinidae > Cyprinus > Cyprinus carpio. The sequence continues at coordinate 40,083,371 of NC_056597.1, read as the reverse complement.
TGTTTTGGTCTGGTGCTCTGCCTGCTGTGCGTAGGTGGCTCCATAGGTGAGTCCCCATTTGTATAAGCCCACAAGGGTGTACAATTACCATGGTATTAAATGATGACGTTAGCTTCAGGTCAAAAAATCCCAGTGCGGCTAATACTGTGTCGAAGGATTGACGTAAGCCAGATTCATGGGTTGCATCCATCAAATGATGGCAGACATTGCTATGTACCACCGTTTTTGCTTGTGTGGAGTGTAGTTGGGGGCTCTTTCAGACCACAATGACCCTGGGTGGTCCTAGGAGGAGGTTGTAGCTGCACGTCAAATGTGCCTGTGATCATATAAAGGTTGCATCTAAAAAAAAAAACTGGTATCAGTATCGGAAAGCAGTAATTTAGAGTTTTTTGTGATAATTCTGATGGTTTGGGTGACTTGCAGTTTAGAAAATGTCGAAGTCAATCCAGTATCTCAAAAATGTGAGATATGTTCTCAAAGATCGCACTAAAAACCAACGATTTACCAAACAGAAATTGTTCAAGATCTGGTGGGGGCTTAATTTTGCATGAAGATTTACCTGCTCTCAACTGAATGGCCCGGCTGGCATGACGCTTACTCGATCCTTAGCCTGTGGCACCTGCTGAGGCGTTATTGAAGCCCGGTTGCTTTTGATAGCGGCTTTCCAGCTCCTCTGTATTGTTTGTCAGATGTTTTCTTATCTTCCTCTTCACAATACCCACTAGATTCTCTTGACGGTTCGGGTCAGGCATGTTGGCTGGCCAATCAAATGCACAGGTAATATCAATGTGTAATCCAAACCACTTGGAAGTGGTTTTGGCAACTGCTGGGCAGTTGTGCTAAAGTCCTGCTGCAAAAAATGAAATCAGCATCTCCATAAAGCACTTGTCAGCAGATGGAAGCATAAAGTGCTCCAAAATCTCCTGGTAGTGGCTGCATTGACTTGACTTAAACACACAATGAACCAACACCAGCGACGTCACGGCACCCTAAATCGATCATCAATGACTTCTAGAAACTTCAAACTGGGACTTTGGATTATGTGCCTCTCCAGTGCACCAGACCTTGATTTCCAAATTAAATGCTAATTTACTTTCATCTGAAAAGAAGACTGTGGACCACTGGGGCAACAGTCCAGTTCTCTTTGTCTCATTACCCCAGGTGAAATGTTTCTGACATTTTTTCTGGTTTAGGAGTGGCTTGGTTGTCTAGGAATGTAACAGCTGTAGTCCTTTTCCTGAAGCGCATCCAAGCATGTTGACTCTTAATGCGCATGACTCTGGCTTTAGTCCGACTCCTCGTGTAGCTCTCCCAAGTTCTTGAATCGGGCTTTTCCTGACAATCTTCCTAGGGCTGTGGTCCTCCGTGTTGCTGTGAGCACTCTTTTCCTACCACAGCTTTTTCCTTCCAGTCAACTTTCTATGAATATATTTTGATACAGCACTCTGTGAACAGCCAGCCCTTTCAGCAATGACCTTCTGTGGCTTTACCCTCCTTGTGGAGGGTGTCGATGATCATTCTTCTGGACAAACTGTCAAGTCAGTAGTCTTTCCCATAATTGTGGTTAAATGTTCTTAAACTATACCCAAAGGTACCCAATATTTATACTCAAAATGAATCAAACTAATCAAGCTCAAATGGAATATTCAAATTTTTTGAGATGTAACCATCAGAATTAAAAACCAAAAAAAGCTTTTTTTGAATTGAAATTACAAAAAAATAAAGACCTTTTCTATGATATTCTAATTTTTTGAGATGCACCTGTACTATCATCTATGACTGAACTGGTGATTTTTCTGGACTGAAAAAATTTGACTGCTGGACAGCTTGGTCCCCCCCAGTTAAAAAATCCTATCTGCGCCCCTGCCCGGGTGGTGTCCCAATGGCCACGACCAGATACAGTAACAGAACTAAATCTTTTTGGGGTTTGCATGATATTACAGGCGATTTGTGAGAAAATATTTCAGCTGGCAGCATCTCTGCAATGGCCCTTGCAGCATTAGCTACACCAAAGGCATGTAAGTCAAAGACCACTAGAGTGCCACTTGGGAACTGTGGGGTTCTGAGTGTGAATCGGCTTTCCAGGTATTAAAAGAAAAGCTAGTTACTGCCCCGGTACTTGGCTATGCATATTTTACAAAGCCCTTCTCTTTAGAAATTGATGCTAATCATTATGGCTTGGGAGCAATATTGTCCTAAGAAGGGAAAGGGGAAGAAGACCGATTGCATATGCAAGTCATGGGTTAAGGCCCATCTGAGTGGAACATGGAGAATTGTAGTGCCATGAAGTCAGAGCTGTTGGCACTGAAATGGGCAGGCAGTCATAGATAATTTTCGTGACTATTTGTTTAGGTCACAAATTTATAGCATTTACGGATAATCCGTTGAGCCATCTGCAGACTGCCAAGTATGGTGCCACTGAGCAGATGTGGGTCTCAGAGCTGGCTAGATTTGACTTTGAAATTCATTATAGGCCAGGGGCATAAAAATGGGGGGGTGCATTGTCACGACAAACCCAGTTAAATAGGCTAAACCTGCATTTGGGGGGAGCATTTTTAATCAAACCCCAGAGAAGGGTCATACAGTGATGGTTAATGAGCCAGACAACCACATGTTAGCTTCCCTGTGTTTTTCATCGGCAGTGTGGGCAGACTCAACAACAGGCCAACCCCATTATTGCAAGGTTTCTTGTGTATTGGCAATGGGAGAAAGGTGGTAGAGGAGGAAGGGAGTCTTGTATTTGCCAATTTGTGAATACTAGACAAGGCCAGATTAATCAGGTGCTCCTACCTCAGAGTTTGAAGGAGGGAAGTCCTTCATGGGTTACATGACGAACATGGGCATCAGAGGGTAGAACGCACTTTCAAGCTGGTCAGAGCTAGATGTTTATTGGCCAGGAATATTCAAGATATTGAAACTTATTGTAAGGCAATGCGAGTGATGTATTGTGCCAAAAGCTCAGTGCCAAAGCTAGTAACCGAAATGGGTAGTTTGTTGTAGCTAGAAGACCCTTTGAAGTGGTAGCTATGAAAGCTTCACTGTTCTAGAACCTTATAGTGATGGTAAGGAGAATGTCTTAATTTGCACTGATGTGTTTTCAAAATTTGTGGTTGCAGTACCTACATGGGACAGAAAGGCAGTGACTGTGACAAAATCCCTTGTTAGGGAGTGGATTCACAAGTATGTGGTCCACAACTAATTCCTTCGGATCAAGGGAGACTGTTTTGAGGCAGAGGTTATGTCGAAACTTGTGTAAAATGTATGGGATTAGGCAGAGTCAAACTACCCCCCTATCCACCCTCAGGGCAATGGTCCTCAATGCGAGAAAAACCTTCAATCAAACCCTACATAAATTAAGAACTCTTTCACCATCGAAGAAAAGACGATGGGTTGAATATTTCCCAGAAAGTAGTTTTAGCTTATAATACAACAGAACATGCAAGTACTGGTTAGCAGAAAGTTAACCAAAGTTACCAGTTGACATTTTGTTTGGGGTAAACCAGTCAGATTTTACAGAGGCAGTTGATGAGTGGGCGGGTCAGGAGTGATTTAAAGATGCTTATCAAAAAGCAAGGGGGCAGATGGAGCATGCTGCTGAAGTTAGGAAGAGACAGATGGTCCACCTTCACTTACAGACGTCTTGGCAGGTGGGGTCAAGTTGGTTTTATCGTAGAAACACAATTTTTCAGGAAGGCATAAGATTAAGGATTTGTGGATGCCTATGCCCTTCAAAGTGATAGCTCAGCCAGATTCGTCACTATATGTATACTTTGCTCCTTTGGATGAGTCTTGCCCACCCACCACAAAATGTTGCATAGAACAGAATTGAGGCTGTGTGGCCAGGGGTAGTAGGGGCATTTTCATCAGGGTGTTCATAGTGAGGTAGTCTCTGATAGTGAATCAGATGAAGCATGGGTTGTAAGGGAAGAGAGGCCCCAACTGAATCCTTGCAGCAGGGTGGGAAAATCGATCTGAACCAGAGTTATGTTGTGAATCAGATGTTGATTCAGTGGAGCAAAGTTGGTCACTCAAGTACCTCCAGTTCAATTGCGGCAGGTCTAGTAGACCAAATAGCAGGGTGTGGCATTCTAATCCATTTAATCTACCCAGATCTGTTGTGTCTAATGGAGAAAGACAGTGGGTTTTAGAGTAGACCATTGCTTATAAAGGACACTGGGCTTTTGATGTCATCTGGACAAAAGTGTGGGGATTTTAAGTCTTTTTTGTTTTGTGCAGGTGGTTAGTAAAATAAAATATTAAGGTATAATTTGGACGATGATCAGTGGTGGGGGCGGTGAATGTGATGGTTACAACCATATAGTATTTATGGTAGTCCTGTTTGGTTAGGGGTGAGTACGGTAGTTTCTAGCCTCATGTTCCTTTATGAATGGCATGGTAGTATGCTGCGTTCCAGGCAGGTTTCCGAGTCCATGAATCAAAACTTCAAACCACGGACTAATGACTTTGTAACGTCCCAGGCAATGCACGCCAAACTTCCTGAGCGCAAGGAATTGTAGTTAGATTATATTTTATTGCCAAGGTTATATTGTCCAAAAATCTATTTTTCAACGTGTACCACCTGCATAAAAACTGCCATCGTAGGCAAACATTATCTGTAGGGGCTGCCATTGTTGTTTTGCGGGCTATGTGACATCAGAGCTCGGAACTGGGAGTACATCGATCTAGTACGAGTTCACAGGTGGGAAGTCACGGGTTTGACTACCGTTCCAGTGCACTTTCAGTGTATAAGGTTGGAAAAACACGGGTTACGGGTTGCCTGGAAACGCGGCATTAGCTTTGGAGTAATGGCGGCGTGCACGCTGAATGCCAGATGGGTGGCTGTATTTTTTTCTTGGAGACAGCAATGATGGGTTTGTGCCACCTTTGGAAAAAGTTTTTGTAGCTGTTGTTAGGTATGTAACAATGTTTGACGTAATACTTTTTAAAAGTGTGATATTTTGTATAATCATGTGCATTTAAATGTTTTTTTGCAAAATGGCAATGATGGTTTGTGCCAGAGTTGGAAAACTATTATCGTAGCTGGTACTAGGTATGTGATATATGGTTGGAAGTGCATGTTTGTTTTATATTGTGCTGTATTGAAATGTGTATTGTTGTATTTTATATATGTTATTTGATGTGTGCTGTTTTAAAAATTATTTTGAATGTTCTAGCAAAATAAGGAGGGTGTCTTTCTGGCTCTGTTTTAGGAGGCTGGCCTGTGTCACTGTTTTGAATTATTTTTTATGTCTGGTGTAAAGTATTGCACATTTGCACATGACATATTTGGGGGTGTTGAACCCTTCCGGTAGCAACTTGCTACCAGTTAAGCCTATTATGTTTTAGAAATTTTTGTTGTGTTTTGTTAATAAATGATGGTGACATGGATGATTTGAGTGGAGAAATCTATTGTTTGTCATAGATAGGCTTTACACTATGCATAGTATACATACTGGATACTTTATAAAATAGTAAGGAGTAGTATGATACTGTATTTCGAAAAATCACAGCATCTGAGTTGACTGAACTTACTCCAGGGACACGTTTTTGGAACCAGCATATCTGTCAAGTAAGCCAGGTTTGGGTTAATCAACAAGGAGTTCAGGATAGGCTATGTGGTAAGTTAACCTAGATTTCTAGAATACACCCTTGAGAATCACTGATTAAAATAAATCTGTGTTAATTTTCCATCTTCTGTGAAATATTTTATAAAATAAAAATATACATCCTAGCTAGGTATCCCACAAAATGCATGCCAGTTTAAACAAAAAAGCACAAAAAAAACATCCTTAAACATAAAAAAAACTGCCTTTTTCAGATCAACGTGGATATATAAGGTTAACCTTGATTGCCCCTGTTAAATATGAGAAGTGATTAATGTTACCTAAAGTAAAATAGTTTTTGAAATGAAGAATGCTGTTAGTCAGGATCTTTGTCATATTTTTGTTTTCCACTTACAGATAGAAAAGCAGAAATACCACTGTCAGCTGCCATAAGAGCTTGATGGTGTTATGATGTCCTGGTTATATTATAATATAATTCTTAAGCAAAATAAAACTTTTACAGATTAACAAACCTTTCACACAAGCAGAACAATAAAAATATGATAACAATAACGATAACTTTATTAGTGTCAACACCAACACATGATAACTATGTTTATTATAAGCATGCACTCAAGTTATGTCGTCTGTTGTTTAAATGCTCGAGCTCTTTAAAGCAGAATGGATTTCTGGATTCAGTTTGCTCTAGCCCACAGTTTCACCACTCCAGGGCCTCCAGCCCTGATTAACCACAATTAAAAAAGTCTGATCAAAAGCTAATAAAAGTCTTCAGGATTACTATTATTTTTGTGTGTAGACCTTACTCTCCTCTGACTTTAGAGGGACCCTCTCAGCACACGGCCCAAGACAATGTTCCCAGGCAGGGCTGCCCTTAGGTGGTGCAGCTGCACTTTAGGGAGCCCTGTGGCAAACAGACCGAGAACACCGCCCCCACAGAGAAAGAAAAAATGCCTGATGAAGCCTGCATAACAAAACTCTCATATGCTCCCTTTAACAGATACTGTTATGAGTGTACAATCATGCTTGATGACAATAATATATTGATACTCCACCCATGAAAATACATTTTCGTACATACAGTATATACACAAATGCATAACAACAATTTGATTTAAGATGATAAAATCTATTATTATATTGAATATGGTAGTTTTACTTGTTTAGTGAATTTCAGAGACAAGGCTTGATAAAAGTGTCCACTATATTTATATACTGTCTAAGTGCCAATGAGGATGATGATTTTTTTTCTAAGTGATATGTGAAAATAAAGCCTATTATACATGATTTATAATAGAGGGAATCATATTTGTCTAACAGGTGACCCATTACGCAGTCACATAATTGTGGAAATAATAGAGGGAATCATATTTGTCTAACAGGTGACCCATTACGCAGTCACATAATTGTGGTGACCTGCACTAAGGCACGTTAAATTCCAGGAAGATTTGTAGGTGGATCATTTGACAAGGAAACAAAAATCTCAGACTTGAGAAACTAGTTCAGCATCTCTTCATGGTTGTTTCCAGAGGCAAGGTAGGAGTGACAAATCAGCGTGTTTATTCTTTTAAACAAAAAACTGCTGTAAACTGCCTTTCTGAAGTACAGTTATTGAAGGAAATGCTTAAATTGACTTTGAAGTGTTCCTGTTCAAAGCTGAACTTTTGAAAGTTGTCTTTGATTGAGTCTGTCATTATTGATGGTAAAATGGCAGAAATTTGACATAATTTCAGTGTGAGCAACTGCAATTGACTGGTTTGCAACAAAGTACTTATTAGTGCTTGCAGTTTGTGTCAGTGTAATTTCTTATGGAATAATCCTGGATAAATTTTCTGACTGAATGCAAAGAGTACTTTCATGAACGATTTAACCCTACAGTAATGTACTGTAAATATTTGCTGTAAAAGTAAATGAGACAATAGCTATGTTTCCATCCACCTATTTTTATGCCACATTTTGGATTATCGCATAAAAAACTACGATGGAAACACATTTACGGATAAGTGCACATAAACTACGATGGAAACACATTTACGGAGTGCACAACTGAATAGGATCAACTTTTATCGATAAGAAAAAAATGTGCATAAACTACGATGAATACACATTTACCGAATAAATTCCACCAAGCGCATTGAAAAAGTCGTGACTTGAGCTATGAGACGGGATAACTTGACTAACCAGCTGACCGATCTCGCTCATAGCATCTAGCTATATGTTGTTTTGGTTGTTCTGAAATGCCTGAGGGAAAGTCTGTCATCAAAGTATTTCTGTATAATTACACGACTGCGTTCCCAAACAGCAGGCATCCACCTCTAAAAGAAATGACCGCTTTGTGTTCCGTCTGCTCTCTCTGAAGCGCAAGTAATTTATTAGGCCCCTACATATGGAAATTGTTATATTCAGTGGCTTCTCCTAGTTTTCTTAAATACATTAGTGGCAGTTTATCAGGAAGTGACTTTTTGTGTTCTCTTTGACTCGTTTGGATGGAAAGGAAACATAGCTAATGTTGAAACATATAGTGCTTCAGATTTTTTAAGGAATTGCATTTTGTGAGTCAGTTGAAAGTAGATTTCCATGAAGTTCTTTTAATTTGTGACAAACCCAATGAAAGAATGATTATTTTGAGCTCAGATCATTACAAAAGACTTAAACATCTTTAAATCAAAATTTAGTCTTATTGTTCAATTTTAGCATTGTTCTCTGATTGCAGGCTATGTGACCAGAATTTCCTACAGACGTAAAGTGTTTGGATGAGCCATATTATTGCCTTTTGTTCTGAAGAAATACCCTATGTGGAAGTGATTTTGACTGGCATACACCAGTGAGAAACATGGCCCGGTCAAGGTACATTAAATTACAAATTATTTTTGATTCACTATGACTACTTTTGTCACAAAAATGCTATGCAAGCCACTGTACTCATTCATTTCAAAACACTGAGCCTTGAAAAGGTTTTAGTTCCTCTGATATAATTACAGAAATGTTGTGGCTTGATTTACGACATCTCACTAAAATGGATTGCGTTTGGTACTCTTGCCCTCCAAAAATGCTCACTGTCAGTTTAGATATTTGCATTGAATAAGACAGAATTCACGTCAAATTTCTCTTTTATTTCTTTTCCAAGACCAGTAATTTCCAGATTAAGTGCTAATAAATGTTTGGTTTTATCTGTTTATAGCCTATCATTTATGTTTAATCTTTCATTTTCTCAGATACAGGACAAATATTAAAGTACTGCTTAGGAATCATCATATGTGTCCTGCTGACCCATGAATTTGTTGCGGAAACACTTGATTTCCCAGAAGCAAGTATAGATTTAGAGGTAGGTGAAGAATTATTTATACTGCAGGAATATAGATCTTACAGCTCCATGTCCAATATGGAGCAAATGCAAAAATACAAAATGAAACCAAACATTAATTTTTCTTCTTTTTTTTTTTAGCTACTTCATAAATGAACAATTGCCATTTTCTTTCCTTTTTTCAGTTTTACTTTTGCTAAATTGTGACTTCAGAAATGTTCATTTGAATAAATAATGTATAGGTAAATTAAAACATATCAATATTTTTTTAATCTTACAATTTGGGCTGCGGGCTGCACCATTCGCGGATGTGCCGCAGACTGTTTGACAAACGCTTAACGTGGCTTAATGTATCCTACGAAAACAGTGACACTGGAGGACACCTTATTAATAACCCACATAGCAAACGGACTTGGCCCAAATGTGGCCTCAAGCTGGCACTGCTGGCCTCCTGTCGGCAATGGCATGTACCCTTTCAGCCAGAGCTGGGCCATGTGTGCCAATGACGGCAGGGCGGGGATCCGGCAAACAATATGAGGGCTGATTGTTGGTGGGAGGAGTGTGGCCCAGATCAGTCAGGTGATATGTGGCCCAAATCAGGCTATGATCTGGCAGCATATTATGTGACCCATGATAAACAACCTGCATGATAATGGTTAAATGATCACATACATTTTTAACGAAGTGTAGTATTGTTAATATGTAGTCTTTGAAATGGCAAGTCAAAACAGAATGAAACATTATCATTTCAAAATTAAGCAAATTAGTAAAGTGCATTAAACTGCACTTAATTAATTTTATTAAATTTTATATTATTATTCTTGGTACAAATAATCTTAGAATCCTTACATGAAAAGAGAGAGAGAGAGAGAGAGAGAGAGGCGAGAGAGAGGAGAGAGAGAGAGAGAGATCATTTAACCATCATGTAATACTTATTTGGTTTACCATGAGGCACATCATTATTATTTATTAGTATGCTGTCATGCACAAGCATTAAATAAAATGATCATGAAAGTATTTTATTTTTTTTTTAAAAATTACTTATTTAAATCTTCTCTGTATCCATGTGATGCTTGGTGTGAGGAACAGAACAGATCCATAAATTCAAACCGCATTCATGTATGTATGTATCTCCTTCCTCTGTAACAATTTAAAAATTTGCCGTTAATAAGTTTTACAACAAGTTTTACGGCAGCGATATCAAACGCTCATTGGCTCTCGCCGGTTTCGTCATAGATTGCGACATGCCGTGTTTCCGGTGATGCGTGTTTTGAATGAGAAACGCGCGCCTTAACAGAGTGGATCGGGATAGTATTTTCAGCGTTTAACAATTTAGATTATTCCCAGCTCCTCGCACTACTATTATATTCTGCCAGAGAGGACTGCAACTGCAATGTATCGTCATTCGGACTACTGTGGTACTGCTCTTTGACACACCTGTAATAAATTATTATGATTAAGTTACATGAGTCTATCTGTTACGTTTCTCTTATAGAATGCATTCTTTATATACTCACTCTTTATTGGTTGATTTGTTCTTTATAAAAATAAATAGAAAAATCAATGGAAAAGGTTTTTTTTTTTTAATTTTTTTTTTTTTTTTTTAATTGCACAGTTACATGATGTGTGAGTTTTAAGTCTGATTTTCTATTCAGTTTAATGTACTTTATTGGCATAGTTTGTGTTGTACATTAATGTACAGATGTGTGCCGGATCTGGGCCAACACTATGTTGCTGTCTGGTTTACCAAAGCATGTCACAAAATGAATAATTGTGATTATAGTAATATACAAGGCAATAATCTGAAATATTAAGATTCTGTATTCCCAGACAGCAATATAGTGTTGGTCCAGATCCGGCCCACATCTGGCCCGCATGAAATCTAACAAAACTGCTTGCTGTTTCTGGGTTGGGTCTGGGCTATATAAGGCTCAGGTGTGGCTCAGATTTGGAGATTCTGGTTTTACTTAAGGCTGAGAATTGGCACCAATAATAAAACCTGTTTTGGCCCAGTTCAGGGACAGTTCAGGGTGATTAACTGGCTGAGATTCGGCCGGTTATGGCCCATGTGTGGCCCTTGTCTGTAATCCAGTTCTGGGCCACTTCAGGGCCGTCATTCTTTGCGGCACTTGGGCCGAGGGAAAAGTGATTGTGTGGGCCCAGATCTGGGCCAGAAGACATTTGCTATGTGGAAGCATATAGGTTACTATTTACAGACCAGCAAAATAGCCCATAATATGAAAGCAAATTGCGCTAAATTGCACGTTAAGTTGTTTTGTGCCCCACTGAAACCTAAAGGAAATATGTGGCTCAATGAACGAAGACAAGACAGTGGTATAAATTAAAAAGCCACAAACTCTGTAGCCTATATGTATTAATACAATTTATTAATAAAGTATAGATACAGGAAAGCAGATGAGAACATGATTGCTACACGCTAAACTGTTATCCTCCCTTAATGGAAGAAGACGGTGTAAAAGTACAGCTAAATTCGGTGTAGGCTACTACACCTTATTAATATTTCCTACTGGGAAGCAGATGTGACCGGAATATGAACGCGACACGCAAAGTCTCAAGTTAAGTGTTTTCCTCCCTTTGAAATCCATTATTAGAAAATGGCTTATGGTTTAATGCATTAAGACAGTGGTTAAAAAAGCAAAGCATAGGCTACATCTTATTAATAAACATATTTACACACATGCATTAGAGCCCAGAATAAGAACGCAACGCGCAAGTTTCCCGTGAAGCGATTTTCTCCCAACTATCTGCCACACACACACACACACACAACCACCGGGGGACATTCTAAAATGCGTAACGTGGCTTAATGGATTAACACTGTGTTTTTAAAGGACCAAGTTCAGGTAAACACTTTATTAATAAAGCATATAATGTACAGGACAAACAGGTGACTCCAGAATTAGAACGCAACATGTTTAAATTGCGGCGTTAAGCGTTTAAAACGTGGCTTATGCATTAAAACAGTTTTTTAAATGACCAAACTCAAATAAACATTATTAAAAATAAGCTAAAGCTTTATTCATAAAGCCACAAAAATTTGTCTACATGTAAGTGAATTGACGTGACATACAGCCAAGTATGGTGACCCATACTCAGAATTCGTGCTCTGCATTTAACCCATCCAAAGTGCTCACACACAGAGCAGTGAACACACACACACACACACACACACACACACACACACACACACACACACAACACACACACACACACACACACACACACTCAGAGCAGTGGGCAGCCATTTTAGGCTGCGGCGCCCGGGGAGCAGTTGGGGGATCAATGCCTTGCTCAAGGGCACCTAAGTCATGGTATTGAAGGGTGGAGAGAGAACTGTACATGCACTCCCCCCACACCACAATTCCTGCCCGGCCCGAGACTCGAACTCACAACCCTTCGATTGGGAGCCCGACTCTCTAACCATTAGGCCACGACGTCCCACAATTTAACCATTTACACTGCACAGTAAGACCGATTAAATATAACTATAAAAATTTAATTAATAATAGTGATAATATTATTGCACTTTATTTAGTTTTAAATCTTTAAACACGTTTTAAAATAATAAACAAAATAATAAAGTGTGATAATACTATAAGCCTATATTTTGAAATAAAAAAGGGAGTAGCCTATTAAATACAAATAAAGTTATTTTATAATGAACTTTAAAAATAAAATGCTAATAATTATTGATTTTTTTTTCCATTTTCAACCTTAAAATCTGAATTTCCTTCATATGTATGTGTATGTATATATATATATATATATAAGTTTACAGACAACAAAATATACTTGGGCCAGTTCCGGTTAGATTCTTGCCTGTCGGAGACTTACCACTCAGCCCGACTGCCGCACTCAGACTACTGTACATGCCTGTGGACTCACTGCCCGATTCCGGCCCGAGTCAATCGGGCCAGACACTGCCTCTTCCGAGATAGAATTGGCCCGACACTGACCTACTTTCTCTACTATCTGAATTGCTGCGTATTGAATTTTAGAATATTGAATTTGATGTTCCAAATTTCCTCTTCATCTTGAAAACTTAAGTTGTATTTTTAAAAACTGGATATTTGCAGTCTAAAAGTAAAAAAATAAATACATAGAAAATACATTTTTTTAAACTCTGCCATAAAAATATCAGTTGTGTTTAAATTCAAAATGTTTAAATTTTAAAGTCAAAAAAAAAAAAAATAAATAAGTATTCTAATTCAGAACCATGTTTTAAATGCCACATAATATTCAGTTTTTTGTTAAATGACACTTGTTAATAATTCAAAGGCTCTTTTTTATACACAATCATGTTGCCAATTGTCCCTAATAAGTTGCAAACATTTGTCCTCCAGCTGTTCCTTATATTACATGCATTTAACTTTTCTGGCCTCTTATTGCTACCTGTCCCAACTTTTTTGGAATGTGTAGCTCTCATGAAATCCAAAATGAGCCAATATTTGGGATGACATTTCAAAATGTCTCACTTTCAACATTTGACTATGTTATCTATATTCCTATTGTGAATAAATATAAGTTTATGAGATTTGTAAAATATTGCCATTCCTTTTTTATTCACAATTTGTACAATGTCCCAACTTTTTTTGGAATCAGGTTTTTAAAACAAACATATGTAACTGATTCCTGTCTTTCTAGATGAACTTCCAATAAATATATTATTTTAATGAAATATTTTGTAATCATTAAAAGCACATTCAAAAATAATTTAACTAGTTGTTTATAGCAATAGCTACACAAATTTATAGTATAGAACCATGATTACGGTAGATGATCAACTCACGTGATAATTGTTTATACGTAAATAATTATTTTTGTGTTATTTTATTCAGTTTAGCTACATAGATGGTCAACTGCATCATAGAATACCAAGATAGCCTTGCAGGTCTGATTCAGGCTTTACTCCTCTAATCATACACACTGTCCTTATGAAATGGTTTTAACCTGTTTATGGGATAATTTAAAATAATGATACATTAACATAAGATGCTTTGTCGTTGTTTTTTGTGATTTTGACTTGGTCAAAAGTTTCGTCTTTTTTATTAATCATCCTGAAGAGTCACAAACACGCGAGACCTTGTTCCGTTTCCTTAAAATTCTCACCCTTTTCCCCAAAGGTACAGAGCTACTGGAGTTCATATGTGGTTATTGAGGTGAATGCATCACGTAGCTGTTGTGATTGAACCGATCAGAGCGTCAGTGGCCTCCATTACTTTCCCTCTTCAAAAACTGATAACCAGCACGGGGGAGTTATACTGCTCCCAGAAACATTACAACAGGTGAGTTCAAAACCATTTAAATCATTCTGGGTTTTTTTTCTTCCTATTCATCTTTTCTTTAATGTTGTCTCAACATTGTGTTATATTTACATTAGGGTGCCAACCAAATGCGACAGAATACCAGTGTGTATGTGAAGATGGTTATATGCATGTGTCTATAACAACAACTGTCATAACATATGAGAACTGTGGCGACATCAGTTTTGGGCTCATGTGGATGTAATCAGTGCTGTTCGCGGCAGTGATTGGAGAGTTCGTGTGGTGCCGGAGAGTGGTATGAATGATCGACATCAAAACAAGCCACATCCGCGACTGCACTAAAAAGACCGTTACAAATTTTGGTACTGATTAAAAAATTACAATTAAAAAAGTTTGCAGTATTAAATAAAATAAATACATAAACCAATAATATTAATGTGATTAACATAGAATTAACCGTTACATATTACATGGCATAAAAGTTTTGTATCCAGTGACATAAATTGTGTGTCGTGCCAAGTTTGCTGCTTTAAAGCTGGCCTGCAGCACGATGACAGCAGATTTTGCCAAAACACAATTTATGACAACTGCCAAAACTTTTTGCCGATGATGTAACATATACAGTAAGAAAAGTCTATATCTTCAGTATTATAAAAACTGTTAGTTCCAGTCCTGTATCTGATTGGTCAAGAGCGTGTGCTTTGGACTATGACTGTTTTACACCAAGTGGTTTCGGTTAATCGACCAAAGGTCCCTGTAAGGCAATTCCTTTTACTTTGTGGGCCATATTTGAAATGCCCTCTCGGGCATGCACGTGAAGCTTCTATTTCGTTGAAAGGGTTAACATTATCAAATTTACCCAAAACTGTTTTTGGAAACAAAAATTATTTCCATATCACCACATCTTGTTATTAAATTTCGTATTTGAAAATCACCAAATGAATCTAACAACGACTTTATCATAAATGTTGTTTCTTTTGCACAATTAGCCTAAAACAAGCTTCTTCTTTTAATGTTTTTCAGGGCTTATCAACTCTTCGAGGCAACCATCACTTCCGCAACATCACACTAATCAGAATCAAAACTGTTTCCATTTATACCCTATTATCCATCCAAGTCCCTGTTTTAATCTGTTTATGAGAAACGATCCCTGCTGTGCCGTTAGGTTGCCACCATTCACAACTTTGATGTTGAGGGCACCAAGCCCGTTACCCATTGTTAAAGAAACTCTTTCCTCAAATGTGAGGAATAAGTTGATGATACTCACGCATCTTCCTGTGTGACATCAATGTTAATGTCCATAAAAAAATAAGTTTACAAAAACCTGTAATGACACGCTTAAAGCCAAAGTCAAGAGATTGGTCATAAAAAAATTAAAAAAAAAAAAAAACGCATGTAAAAAAAAAAAAAACCACCAAATCCGTCTGCTGTTAATAAAAAAAAAATAAAAAAAAAAAAAAAACCGGGACATCAATGCTAAAACCAAAAAAACAAAAAAAAAAAAAAAAAAAACGCCTTCCGCAGTAACCTATAATTCACGATAGAAGCAAGCACTGTCTCAATCAAAAGTTACAAAATATTGCTATACCTTCTTTATTTAAAAAGACTGTGTGTTTTTGTGTTGTGGTGTGTGTATACCAACTCCAAAATCTTTACAAAAGTGTGATGTTTGACCTCCTTATCACCATGTTGATTTGAATCTTGCTTTTCCTTTTTACAAGAACCTTCATTTGTCAAAAAATGTAAATTACCGAAACAGCATGAGTGGTAAAACTCGGTTTGAGGGTGGCCAATTTAGACACATGGTTAGACCCCATGAAACAAACGAACTATAAAATAAAAAAATAACAACCAAATCACGTTGATCCCTTTTATAAAACACCAAATGAAACCGACATATATGCAAATCGTTCATGAGTAGGCTTATTGCCCACAACCCCAACGTGCCTCTCAAGCCAAAAATCAATAATAAAAGCTGATACTCACACCCTTCGTTTGGGTAGGGAGGGAGCTTGAATTCCGGATGAACAAAAACAAAGGTCCCAAAAAAGAGGGAAAAAAAAAAATCCTGTGGATCAAGGCCCCACCAAAAAACAGGTTCTCCCCCAGCTTTAGGACAAAGGTACCCCGAGTATCGTCCAAAATGTATATCCCCCGGACCAGATCGTGCCCATATGCAATGGTCTTCGAAGTCTAATATGCAAGGTCCCCTATACCCATAGATCATTAGGACAATTACCCAGAGCTAGCTTAGTAGCCCCAAACCACGCACCCGACTCAGACCAGAAACAAAACCTTTTCTTTCCAAATGGCTGCCCTCGATCAAAAAAAAAAAAACAAAAAAAAGAAAAAAAAAAAAGCTGCCCATCCTCCCCTTAGCAGTAGGCCCATCATATAATAAGAGTCCTTAGGGAGCCACAAAAAGTCCCCCTTCAACAAAAAGATTTGGAAAAAGGCTCAAAAATCACACCATAACTTAAGTGAGCAAGGTGCGGCTGTTACTTGGTGCAAAAAACGTGCCACAGAGTTCCCGGTCCACCCCCCCCAGCGGAGGGCTATTTTTAGTAGATTCCCACTCCTAAAGTATTGTTTACGGTTGACCACATTTTACATTGTCCACCTTTACCCCAAACACCTATTTTTGTCCACCACCAGGATCACGACACTAGCCCTGTGCTCGCCGTAGTCGACGCTCCTGCTCCGCTCACCAGCAGTGTCGTATGCGCGCGCACTAGTTTGTAGCTCCGAAAAGGTATGTGTCAAGTCGGCCTGTTCGGCCTAATTGGTGAGCGCGGACAAAAACCAGGTCTCCCTCTTGGAACGCTACAAATTTCCGTTGGGCATTATAATACCTGGGCTTGTTTGGCGTGGGCCTTCCTCATTGCTTTAAATAGCATCCTGCTGGAGGTTGTTGTCGTCTTTCTATGAGGGAATACCTGGATTGTCCTGGATTTGGAGGATGAGTAACAAGTCGTTCGGCAAGGGGACGAATCAGCTCTCAGCCCAGTGCTAGTTCCTGCAGGTGACATACACAATGGTCTCACTAAGCAGTATTAATCGCAAAACGAAATTCAGCCAGCCACCTGTCCCAGTCACGATGGATTCACTACACAAAGGATGCCATCATGTCTTGAGGGTTCTGGTTGAATCGCTCTGAGAGATTTGTTTGAGGATGGTAGCTGGTGGGCAGAGTTTCCTTGTTACTCCCCATCTCTTACACATATCCTCCATCAGCTGGCTTAGGAACTGGGCGCCCGCACGCGAATTCCTGACAGTAGGGAATTTTGAACTCCCCACCTTGTAAACACCCCTCTGCAGATCGGCAGACTTCGATGGTCTTTTTAGATTAGATTCAACTTTATTGTCCCACTGCACATGTAAGGACAAGGCAACGAAAGCAGTTAGCATTAACCAGAAGTGCAATAAGCAGTAAGATACAGAAGATACAAGGTCTACAATAGACAATAACATACAGTAAGTATTATGGACAAAAATTTCAGATTTCAATACTATCAGCATGATATACAGATAGGTGTACTATGAACATATTATACAGAAAATGAATTATGTGAAGTGTATGTACAATAGGCAGAACTATGAACCTTATGAAACAATTACACTATTGCAATGGAAAGTAAAGTGCATAGAAATATTTCAGTGTGCAAATGGTTATTTCAGGGTTGCTGGATGAACAGACAGTAGTGCAAGTAATAGCAAGTTGTGGCTGTTTTTTGCTTGTTGTAAATAAATAAATAAATAAATCAGTCAGAATGTAGTGATGCAAGTGGGGGGGAGGGCGGTTCTGTGTGTCTGGGTGTGGGGGGTGTCAGAGGGCAGAGTTCAGCAGGGGGGGAGAAAGCTGTAGGGATAAAAAGATTGTCTGGATCTGATGTCCTTGTACGGATGGCGCCTGAAGGCCTCCCGGAGGGGCAGGAGTTAAACAGTCCATGGTCGGGGTGAGAGGAGTCCTTTCTTAAGGAATGCTGCGAGCTCGACGACACAGCGGTTATATGGGATGGCCTCAATAGCAGGAAGTGGTGGCCAGTGATGGTTTTGGGCAGTGTTCACCACCCTCTGCACGTGCTTTGCGGTCAGCACCCGTGCAGTTTCCATACCAGACTGTGAGGCAGCTGGTCAGGATTGCTCTCGATCGCACACCGTTTAAAAGTTCACCACTATGGCTGAAGACAGCTGGTTATGTCTTCAGTGGTGTTCTGAGGAAGAAGAGGCGTTGGTGAGCCCTCTTGACCAGGCTGGAGGTGTTTGTGGTCCAGGACAGGTCTTCCGTGATGGTGGTTCCCAGGACACTGAAAGCTGGAGGGACCGTTCAACAAACCAACCGTTAATGTGGATTGGGTCATGCGTGCTTCCTTTTCTTCTTCCCTGAAGTCCACAATGGCTCTTTGTTTTACTGGTGTTAGAAGCATGGCTTATTGTCAGCGCACCATGTGGCCAGGGCTGACCTCCTCCTGTAGGCAGTCTAATCGTTGTCACGATAGCACAATCACCGTGGCTGTCATCTGCAAATTAATAGATGGAGTTTAGATCCATGCACAGGCTAGTGCGTCCAGTGGGTGTAGAGAAGGGAGGTAGAGAATGGGGTCTCTCATGAAAACAGCCCTGTGGATATACGACACGGTATGGTAAGTGTGATGGTGTGGAGCTGGAGTGGGTGTGGCTCTGACCGAACATTGGGAGGCCTGTTGGTCAGAAAGCCATGATCAGTTGTGCAGAGGGAGGTGTTAATGTCCAGGTCTCCAAGTTTTGTGGTCAGCTTGGAGGGAATGACGGTGTTTTAAATGCTGAACTAAGTCAACAAACAACATCCGTACATATGTGTGTATTGTCCAGGTGTGTGAGTGCAGAGTGTGCAGCACTGTGCATAATGCATCCTCTGTGCTCCTGTTTCTGCGGTAGGCAAATTGAGGAGGGTCCAGTGGGGGTGGGAGGCAGTCTTTGATGGTGTGCTAGGACCAAACGTTCGCTCAAAAAGCACTTCATACTGAATGGGTGTGAGTGCTACGGAGGCGGTAGGTCATTTAAGCAAATCGGGGAGGAGTGTTTCGGTTACTGGCACAAGGATGTTGACTTAAAAAAAATGTTGGCACAGTTGCTGGGTGAGGGACAGGTTGAAAATGTCTGTGAAGACCCCTGCAAGCATGCTCTGCACATGCTCTAAGCACACGTCCAGGAAAATGCCGTCCGGGCCGGCAGCCTTGTGTGGGCGTTGATCAGGCTTAATGCAGTGTGGACATCTGTGGAGGTGAGTTTGAGAGGTTGGTGATTACTGCTGAAGTGTGGTTTTGGTGGCCGTCTCCTTGCTGTCGCTGTTGAAGCGAGCATAAAAGTCATTAGCTCGTTAAAGGAAGGAGGTCGTCCGTGACGTTGAGTGGAGTTGCTTGCTTGTAGTCACTGATGGCCTGGATGCCCTGCACATGCGGTCGGGGGTCAGAGTTGGAAAACGTGTTCCTCTACCGTCAGCTTGTAAGCAGTACTTGGCCGTTTTTGGATGCCGCCTTTTCAGGTTAGCCCTGGATTACTGTAGGCCCTTGAGCGTTCATCTGACCTGAAAAGGCAGTGTTGCGGGCTTGTTCAGCATGAATTCGCACCCTCCTTGTTCATCCAGGGTTCTGATTAGGGTATGGTGTGATCTGTTTTTCTGATGTAACACTGTCAATGGTGGTGTTGATGTAAGGCAGTACAGAGGATGTATTGGTGGTCGAGATATCAATGTCCGTGTGAGAGCCACAGGCTAAGCCTGAGAAGCCAAACATACTCCAGTCCGTGTGGTTGAAAAACCTGTCCTGAAGTAAAGAGTCTGCTCCAGTTGGCCACCACTTTGATGGGTCTCACTGATGGCTTCACACGGTGATGAGGGAGATGAATACTGGGGGGTGAGAAACAAAGAAAGGTGATCAGGACTGGTCCGAGGTGGGGGGAGGGGGGTCCGGTGTATGTAGAGCTCCCTCAAGTGTTTGTGTAAAAATGATCCAAAGTCTTATGTCTCCCTCTGGTGTGGCAGGCAACATGCTGGGTGAAAAGTTGGGGAGCATATGTCTTTAATTTGCGGAGGGATTAAAAATACCCGCGACAATTATCCAAAGCAAAGGCCGGGATCGGTGCGCAGGTATGGTTGTTTAAATAATGGCTGCATGAAGCTTCGTTCAAAGGACAAGGCTGGGGCATGTAGATCAGGTGGAAGTATAGACTGCAAGTTATCTATGGTGAAGTGAACTCCCGCGGCAGATAAAAAAGGCTACATTTTAACGACATGAGAAGACTAATAGGTTCGCTGAGCAGTGTTTCCCAACAAACTGACAGGTGTTCGTTACAACAAGCTTTGTATAAACAAACTGACATCCATCCAAACCTCCTCGGGTCTTGCCGGCAGTCCAATCTGCGGTTTATATTCCGCGGAGCGCTTCTGTTGTAGTAGAAGCGTCAGAAGCTCAAGTAGCATTATAGGGTAAATAGTAGGTGTGTAGCAGTAGTTTCTGTGAACCAACCATGACATTGCAGTACCAAAAGTCTTTAACTGTGGGTTGATGCGAGAAGTCAGTAACGTCATCTCAATTTTGTTCAACAGTGACCGCCAAAGTAGCGAGGAAGAAAAAAATGCTCGGTACAAGAGGAGATAGGGGACAGGTGTTAAGCTTTAGGCTTACGCTCTTAGCCCTAATGGCTTCCCCCCGCCTTTCACTTTGTTTACAGATCTCTGCACGCCGCTCTGCTGAGGCACTTACCGCGACACGGCCGGGTTTAGGATCTGGTGCGCAGCCTCGGGGTGTTCTGCGCGATCTCAGTGGATGAGGCGAAGATTGCGTGATAAAACGTGGAAGTCCTCGCTCAACGATAGCCAACAGCGCCCGTGGGTGTATGATGTTAAAGCAAAGCTGTTCAGTACGAAAACAGACCGAGAATGAAGCAGGCAAGAAATACTTGCAAAATTGCAAAAAAACTGGAGAGCTCGCTGCGCCTAGCGATGTCGTAAGCGCCGCCATCGTGGTCAATATCTGGCATTTCCTTGGTATTGCTATCTCTGATGGGGAAAAAGCTCCAGCCATTTAGTGCACAGTAATAAAATAACATACCAGAAGAGACACATTTCCTTTGTTACGGTTTGGGAAGAAGGGCCCCATAAGGTACACCCATCCTAAATTTACCCCAGGCTCCTCCACCTCGGAGGAAAGATAGTAAACCGAGACCGGGCTGAATGTTGCTGGGCTTGTATTTCTGGCAGCACGATGCATTCTTCTTTCAAATACTTCTAAGCTCCATTTGCTGCACGTCCAGCCACCAGAGGCAAGCTTTCTAGGATGTTTTCGAAGGCTGCTTCAGTCTTCCTAGATGTGCCCCTAGGGGACTTGTTATGGCAAATAATTTGAGAAAGTAGTGGTTAGAGGTATGGGGCACTACTAGCTGGTACCTTGTACCAACAGGAAAGGGCGCATCACTCTGTATAACACCCCTTGTTGGGACTTAACCACCTAATGCGGTGCTGTCATACGAGACTCCGAGGCCCCCCCCCTTTAAATCCCACTCACCTCCACATCCTCACTCCTGGGCTCTTTAAATTTTGCCCAGTTGGAGGAAATATCCAAATGGCCAGTGGGGAGGCTTTATCGTTCAAAATAAACCAGCACAATACGGAGGGAACGTAGCACACTAATGAGCTGTCGTTGACAAGCATCGGGGAAACTGAGCTTCAACTGTGTACCCTTCCATGTAATTGTACCGGAAGTGAAACAGCTGGAGCTTCTTAAGGGTCAATCGTACGTCAGAACCGGAGAGGACTAGTTTTTGGTGAAATTAAAGGACCAAGGTCAAGGCAGCATATGGTCCGTCGTACACCAAGAAGGTTACTCCTTTCCAGGTAGGCGTGTGCCCACTTTACAACGGCCCACGACATCTGCAAGGCACTCCTTTGACTCTGAAGGTTTGTTGAATAATTAACCTTCTGCTCCACTCGAAAACGTCTCGAGGCCAATATGTCAATCACCGTCTTATCCACTGCATTGTTCTGGGGTTAGAACTGCTCCCAAGGCCAACGAGCTAAGCATCCGTCTGGAAATGGAAGGGACCTGCGACAGATCACCGGAGGGGTTTGCCTAAATAGTACAGGGGCAGTGTTGCAGCGCGATGACTGAGACTCTCAAAGATCAACGTGTTGTTATGTCTTCGGTCCCCTGCCACGTGTCACACCTCACCGGTTCGATGCTTCACATTGGGGTTCATCGCTCTTCACTTCCTCCAGCCTGACATCCATATTACATATTACTCATCATGGACACTTAAAATTCTATATTACCGGCAATGCGTATCTGTATGCCACTACAGGGGCGGAGGTTGATTGATAAGGGAGCGGGCCTCCTGAGACATCTCATCCCCTCCACTTGCCACCGGCCTGCTCACGCAGCCTTAGTCTGATGGATTATTCCCTGATTACAGACATGCTACCTATTACAAAAAAATATTAAAGGTACAAAATCAATATTTAAACCCGGATCTCCGGATCAATAAGTCCGACTACCCGTAGGGCCCACCATCTTTAACCCAACTCCAAGCTTCTTTACAAAAGTGATTGAACGACAAGCTATCACACGGGGATTTGAATATTGTTTCCTTTTACGCATTTGTGCAAAAATGTGAAAATTCCGAGAACAGCCCTGGAGATGCAACCACGGTTATTCGAGGAAAAATTAGGGACACTGGGTAGACCCAATGCAGAAGACTATCCCAATCCGTTGACCCTTTTATAAAAACCAACATGAAAACCGACATATAGCAAAAGTTCATGAGCTAGGCTTATTGCCCACAACCCAACCGTACTTTCAAGCCAAAAATAATAATAAAGATGATACTCAAACAGTCTTTTGGGGGTTAGGGAGGGACACTTGAAGTCATGATGAAAAAAACAAGGTCCCCAAAAAAGTGGTGAGAAACCATTATAAAGCCACGTGGATCAAGGCCCCACCAAAAAAAACCTAGGTTATCCTACAGGCTGTAAGTAAAGGTACCAGCAGGTATCGGCCAAAATGTAGATCCCAGACCAGATCGTGCCCATATGAAATGGCTATTCGAAGGTCTAAATATGCAAGGTCCCTATAACGCAGAGATTCACTTAGGACAATTACGCCAGCAGCTAGCTTAGCCCCCAAAAAAAGCACCTCGCCCAGAAAACGTTTTCTTTCCAAAAGGGCCTGCCCTATCTCTTCTTATCAGTCAGGCCCATCATCACTAAGAGTCCTTAGGCAGACCCAACAAAAGTACCCGCTTCAAACAAAACGATTTTGGAAAAGGTCTTCAAAATTCAACCCTAACTTAATTGGCATAGTGCAGGGCTTTACTGGGGCAGTGCAACAATGGTGTGGATATATATAAGTAACAAACAAAAGTATGAATGACCTTATCAAAATGTTTAGTGGTGATGAAAAAAACACAAAAGCCCCTAGTATGAAGCATGACCCAAAACAATGTATTTCTTTAAATAGTTCTGATCAGTCATGCTGATATGGGCTGTATTATTAGGGTGGGTAATCAGTACATTTATTTACAGTATGTTTCTCATATCCAGTATTGGATATCAACGAAATATGTATACTGTAAATCTATGGCACCACAATGCCTCTACGGTAATGTCTAGCAAAGTATGCAGGTTAACTTCTCAGCTAGCAACGCAGGAGAACAGGCTTGTACAGTCTATGATTATTATTTTTTAATATCTGTAGGGATTGACATTAATCATGGACGTAGGTGTATTACCTCAATATGAGAGTGCTAATGTACTTATTGTTGTAGTGGATATAGCGCATTGCATCCTTTGTTGTGTAATGTGTTTAGTTTTAAGTTTATTTGATGGTGTATTTAACCGATTTCATCTGGGGCTACTGTTGATGAATAAATAGGTGTGTACACGTGTATTTTGTAAAATGTACAACTGCTAATATAAACTGCAATGCAGATGGAAAGTAACAAGACTGGTGATGTGCTTGTCTGATCACTTTCACAGAACCTGCCATTCACAAAACTTATCTTGCGTTTGAAAATTGTAGATGGATCCCCCATTCCAACGCAAGCATCTCTGTCGATCGAAGGCACTATCGCCCACGAAACATCACCTTTCCACCTTCAATTAGGATGAGGTGGGTGTGTGAAGTATATAGATGTCAGGACGCTCATCCAACAGCGTCGCGAGGAACTGTCACATTGACCTGCTGTTGAAATCACATACCGGTTTGCGCTAATTTGTTCTAATTAGGAGCTATACATTTGAGTTGTAGCCTTTGGCTTAGTGTGCAATTTCAATGACAGTGGATAACAACGTGTTTGTACATTTGTCGAGGATCATTATTTCTGGACCGTAGTGCGCTACAAATGCAGAGATGGATATGGGAGAGCTGCTGTGTGACATCACTAACCAACACTATGCAGTGCGCATCACATGATATTCCAAGTGAACAGACAGTTTCATGTCAAACAGTCAGCGAACCCGATCACACAAGTAAAAATTTATTTTATATATTGCTAGTATGCAATTATGCAGAAAGATATGTGAGTCTAGTGAACTGTTTACTAGTTTTTTTTCTAATAAATTATCATTCTTTCCGGAAGATACCACAGCATGTGGGCAAAACACCACAGGTATGTAAAAAAACCTAATGCACTTAGCCAATCCCATTAGTCAAGATTCATTGCAACCATTCGCATGCCATATTTAACATAAGGAATGAATGTTCCCTAACTATTTTTATCTTTCCCACCAACAAACTTAGTTTCATCTGAATATTCTTATTGAAATTCAGATAGATGCAGACGAGAAATAAATGCCACACGATTATCAGCTGAGGAACCTTTGATGTCTTTCAGTGGCACACCGTACCACATATCACAGTAACAGACACTAACATTACAGAATCAACAATAACTACTGGTATGAGTCTCTAGTCGACGGCGCAGTGAGGTTGCTTCCTGTACTATGCGTGTTCTGTAAACATCGCAATATACTACCATAAAACGAATGAAACATTTGTTGGATTCTGCGTGTCAGTGTGTTCACTGAACCACACAAACAGTATCAGTGTATGAGATGTCTGGAGGGTCTGTTTTGTTTGGCCGAATGACACTTGTCACTCATACAAGGCCTGTGATGACATCACTGATGGTGTATGTAACATGGTTATCAATTGCCCTTCCAAATCACACGGACAGTTGATGCCAGTTAAAAGAAGGTGGAGAACAATTACATTCATAAATCTGAAGAAAAAAAAACCAAAAACAAAACAAACACCTCTCATAAATTCTTTCTATTTCATGTGTTGAATTTGTAGCACCCCAGTGTCTCAGACCATGGCAACTAAACCTCATCGCACATTGCATTAGAACCCTTCTGAGATGGTCTATTTCTTCTGTGAATTGAGACCGCATTACACAACGACATTGCATCTTTGCAGAAGAAGACCGATCAATAATCCAGTGTAACTAATTTGTCTTTTGAATGGTTCTTAATAATTAACTTGAAGTTATTTAAATGAATTGTGGGGGATAATTTACAAGGAGACCAAAGAGAAAAGACCAGATCAGAATAATTTCAGGACCATAGATTGTAGAAGTGTGCATGGAAATTATGTTTTAATTATAGAAATTTATTATTAATAAAACTATTCAATAATGGATTCAAATTTTTTATGGTTGTGAGTCTAATGATCATTCAGTTACTGGCATCAAAAAAAAATATACTTAAAATTGGTTCCAGCCATATCAGGAAGTTGGGACACTTGAATAAAAAATAATCTGAAATTAGTATCAGTTGATCTATATTGACGAAGAGTTAAGAAGCTTTCATCATAAAAATACGCAGCAAACAGTTATCTCACATTCCAGAAAAAGACGCAGAACGGAAGCGAAAGTGGGCATGAAGAATACAAACACTGTCTTGGACGGTAGAGGGTAACATAGTTTTACTTCTGTTTAGCTTAAAACTGCCTATGTTTGATCGTTCAGTACTTCTGAATATGTGATTGACAGTGCATGTGCGATTCTTTGACTTGTTTCCTGGGGGACTACTTAACGGAATATCTCCCAAACCGATTCAGGTCTTCCTCTCACTCCTGAGCAACAGCCTAAATATCACAGAGATCGGCCAGAATACTGGTGGCTCAGAAAGTTTCGGTGTTTAAAAAAGGAGTATAAATTTGATTAGGTTTATTTCATTATTGACTGATCAGGCATAAGTTAATGTAAGACCAGACAAACAATAATCAACAGGTGAGTAGTGAGCGATTGCTCTTTGTTGGGTGACAGGGCCACACAAGGGGTTAATGTTAGTCATCTAGCTACCTACGCCAAAACACAATGTGTCGCATTGGTATCTCTGGATACTAAAATGCATATAAACACCGAGTTTCCTGCCATATATATATTTTTACAACATGGGATGTAATGTCTTCCGAAATCCTTTCTTAATTTTACACAATAACATGAGTAATTTAAGTGAATTCTATGTATGATTTGACTATGACTGTAGCCTTAAAAGTCTGATGTTGTTTTGTTCATCGTGTCGTGGGTCTAAATGGAAACAGAACCTTATGAGTGCACAGTGTAGCGGATAGAAGATCATGTTTGGACACACGTGGACGCCGGCAGGGCCTCTCCGGTGTGTTGATGGCATTGTGGGAGGCAACTTCGTGGGATGTATTCAAGCTCTCCCTTAAGAGGGTCCACTTTGCCCGGAGGAGGTGAGACATCCACATTAGTGTCACCAAATGTACTGATTGTATTAGTAGAAACATGACCAGATGTGCTGAGTTTACTCAGCGGACCACTCGACACGTTGTTTGGAACACCCTGTTAAGTTGTACACAGTGCTGTGCTGTATAAACCGTCTTCACTCTTTTTCCAGACATCAATGAATGTGAAGATGGCAGTAGTGTCGCGCCGTGGGTAGGTCAAAATATCAGATGGAATTAACATCAGTGGGGAGTCACATGTGTGTTCCATGCTGGAGTGGCTCTAATACCGCTAAGAAGGACAGTCCGTGTGAGCCACAAAGCACTCATGTTGATCGGTAAGTTTTTTATGAACTGATTTTGTTTTAATGTTGTTATGCTTTTCTATTTTTGTAATATGTGTTTGTTGTGGTGGGGCCGGGATTAATGTTGTGTTCTTGATAATATGGTGGATGAGATCATTTATTCATATATTATATTATATATCTATATAATACTACTCTATATACTATATACTATATTAGCTATTATATTCTCTGATATATATTTATTGTTTTTCTTTGCTTCATAGTATAAGAATGTCTGTCAGGTTCCAATCGTATGTGGGTCATCCAAATTATAAACTGCAAAATCAGTGGGAGTTATAATTGCTCAGTATTGGATGGATTCACTGCAACAATTTCCAAGTCCTCCCCATCCAACCATCACCTAACAACGCATGTGTAGACGTAAATGTCCTGAAATCACAATTAATTATATTAGCCTCCATTTGTTTAGAAATAACCAAAGGGTATCTTTTAAGGCAATTTCAGTTGTAATTTTTTATAATCTATCAAAATCATATTAAACACATGTGATTGTTTAATTAACAAATGAAACACCCAATTAGTGCATTTCTATCTTAATGAATACAGAATTTTTCTTAATCCCCTATGTTTAGTACTTTGTGTAAACAAAACACACAAGAACATATGTAATCTATTGAACTTGCCCTGAAATTTAATATTAGAAGTGTTACGTAAATATGCAAACAATACATGTTTTTCCTCCTTCGGCTGGTAATCAAGTGTGACAAGAATGTTCTGAGGACACCAGAAGGTCCTGTCCTGTCAGCCAAAACTCGTCGTTTGCAACCAACTCCAGTTGGGAATATTACAGACTGTCCTGTTGAGTGGATTTACTGTGTCAACAAATAATGAATCAAACAGGTCAGCAGTAGCAGCAAAACCATGGCAATGGTGGGCCTGTAGAGAAATATATTATCATAATGATTGCCTTTTGATTTAATATTGGTAAAATAATTGTGAACAAAAATATGAAAGTTACTATAATCCATCTGTTAGATGAAGTTGCTGGATGCTTCCGATACTACATTCTTTCCTCTATGACCAGAACGCTCGGTTAAATTGATGCGGAGAAGTAGGTTAAACTAATATGCTTCCTTTAGTCTTCATGGCCTACTATCATGAAAATCAGGTATATCACGAAGTTTCAGAGATTAATAATTTCCTCTTGTGAAATGGATTGATTATGGTTATTTTTGTGTGGGAAAACGTCCTAGTCATCATTTCTGGATGTTTTTCCCTCTCATTTCTACAGGTGACGTCCATAACTTTAACTGGAATATCTTGAGTGACAATGCTAGATCAGTAAAACATGGACAGTCTTCACTGCAATGATGCCGTGGAGGGACACTTCTGATGTCTTTCAGTTTGACCTACACAATCAGTAGCAGCACTGAACAGTTACCGAAATCAACATAAGCTACTGGCGATGATTCTCTGGCTCTGTTTGGTAATGTTGGATAGCTAATGAATTAAACTATATACATCATGGAAAATGCTGCCATATTGAAAGAAAAATGCAATGTTGGATGTTGTTGGAATCTTCCTCTGTTTTTAAGTACCATGAGTTCTCTTAGAACTTGTGATGATCAACAAGTCTCAGTGTAAAGGTGAGAGGTACTCTGTTGTGTGCCCGAAAAATGAGTAGTGTCACTCTCATACGCAAGACCCTGTGATGACCCACACTCGATGGTTCATGTCACATGTATCAATGCCCTTCCAATCAACGGGGACAGTTCTGCCACCAAGTGAGACACGGACATCATTGCTATAGGAAAAACCATAATTTCTTCTGGTAATATAATCCGTCTTTTTAGGTTGTTGTCTCCCACCATGCTGTTAAGTCTTCGGAATAGAAAGCGTTCACGCATCCCGGCTGAATTCAGAATCAGAAAAATTCAGACATCAGAAAAGCGCTTTTACTGGCCAAAGTATGCTGTACGCATACACAAAAGGAAAATTGTGTTTGTTACTGATCATTAAGCTTCCCAGGTGACCACCGATGGACACCAACATTTATCGCACTGGCAACCAAAAAAAAAAGAAATATAATAAATAGAACACACATATTGAAAATATAAAATCAAAAATAATGAGCTAGAAATTGTATATATGACCAGGTTGTGCTTATAGAATGACTAAAAATGGAACATATAGAAGGGAGTAGAGTGGAGATCGAGATGCATAGGGCAGGGAATACCATGGTACGAAGATGGACGTCGGTTGGTAACAAATAAATATAGTGGATATTACGACACATTTTTATGCATAAGGAGGGGCACATTTAACTAGTTCCTGAGGGTAAGAATTACGGGCACGGGAAGAAGAAAGAAACTGTTCCGGTGCCTGGATGTTCCCGCGTATTGTGCAAACCAGGCAATTTGGTAGTGCCTTTTATCACTAGGGTCTTGACCGACGTGATTTATTTGCTTGTTTTTTGTTTGCAAGTGTAATCTATATTTAATCACATGGTATATTATAAGGAGTTTTGCGTCATTAAATATATGTTCCACACACATAACATTCTTGACAAAGATAAGGCTCATGTCTGCGCAACAGGAACAGAATTACGCGAAGAATCCTAACATTGGTGCCAAATTACTAGAAACAAAATGTAAACACTACTGATTGTTTCATTGTCCTAAAAACCTGCTCTGTTTGTTCTTTCAGGTTTCTACCTTCTAACGTGTATGATGATGTGAACATGGATGTGGAATTCTTTGACTTGTTCACCTAGGGGTAGGAGCTACTAGGACAGGGATAACTCAATCAAAACAACATCAGGCTTCATCTCGCACGTGCTGAGCAACAGCAGTATATATCACCAGGATAGCGACAAATGAATATGTGCTTTTGAGTATCAGATCTGTTTCATCATGTAACATCCTAAGCTGAGGTCACCAGTATTAGACGAGAACTGGAAGTTTGAACCACTGATCAATGATTCCACTTTCTATTACAGTTGTGTGGGTTTAAATGGAAAAGCATATGAGTGCAAGGTGTGAGGAGAAATTCATTATTTGGCCGCCAGTGGACAACTGCGGGCTCTATCAGGTGTGTGATGGCATTTGTGGGGAGACACTTGTGGGTGTATTCAAGGCTCTTCGCTTCAGAGGGTCCACTCTTTGACAGAGAGGGTGAGGAAAATCACATTAGTTACCAAAAGGTACTGAGTGTTATCGTCAAGTAACCTGAACAGTTTGCTGAGTCCACTCAGCGGCCATCCGGCCACGTGGTTTGGAAACCTTCTTTAATTGTAACCATTATTGTATAAACATTCTACACTCTGTTTTTCCAGACATGCAATGAATGTTGGAAGATGCACAAAGATAAGTGCTCGTGTGTGGGTCAAATACTCCGATCGTAGTTAACATCCATTGGGAGAAAGTACACAAATGTACATGTGTTCATGCTGGGGGTGGATATAATAGCCTCTAAATAAAGACCGTCTTGTAGCCACCCACAAAAACTCATGTGAGTGTGGTTTTAGTTTTATGAACCTGATTTTGTTTTAAATGTTGTTATGTTTATATTTTTTAATACTATGGTTTGTGTGGATAATGTTGTGTTCTGTTACTATTGTGGATTATGGATTTTTATTCATATTAATGTGGATATCATATCTATATCATATATAATTATATATATATATATGTATACTGTTTATTATTGTTTTTATTTTTTCATCATGATATAAATGATGTCTGTCTTCATGTGTATGTGGTCCAAATTCTAACTGCACAAATAAGTCGGGATTTATAATTGTCATGTCTGAATGGATTCACTGCAACATTTCAAGTCTCCCCCTCAACATCACTAACCCTGTGAGGTAAATCCTGGAAATCAATTAATATACTAGCCGTCTAATTAGGAAGATAACCAAAGATATTCTTGTAAGCATGTGATTTCAATTTTTTTTATAATCATCAAAAATATATTTAACACATATTGTTAATTAACAAATTTTAAACAACAATTAGTGTTTTCATCTAATGCATTACAGAATTTCTTCTCCCTATTTTATATTTGGTAAACAAACCACAAGAAAAATGAGATATGAATTGCCGTGAATTTATATAGGTGGTCATAATAGCAACATAACATGGTTTTCATCTCTTCTTGTAATAAAGATGTGAATGAATGTCTTGAGACACCAGAGGTCTGTGGTCCAAACTCTCGTTGCACTAACACAATTGGGGGTTACAACTGTTCCTGCTTGAGTGGATTTACTGTAACAAATAGGAATCAAACAGTCAGCAGCAGTAACCCATGCAATGGTGAGCATGTAGAAAATATATTTCATCATGATGCATTTGATTAATATTTTAAATAATTGTGACAAATATTAAATTACTATAATCATCTGTTATATGAATTGCTGTATGCTTCAGTACTGATCTTGCATCTATGACAGAAGCTGGTAAATTGATGCTGGAGTATTAAAATAACTGTTACGTTAAGTCTTATGGCCTGAAACATAATCACGAACATTCATAATTTCCCTCTTGTGAAAATGGATAATGTTTATTTATTTATGTTGGTAAAAGTCTAGTATCATTTCTGGATGTTTTCCACGTTCTTTTTATACGAGTGACTCTACCTTTAACCTGAAATCTGATTGAAAATTCAGATCAGTAGAATGGACGTAATTCCTGATCAGATGAGGAAACCTTCTGAGTCTTTTCAGTTTGCCCCACACAACAATCAGTGTAACCAGCACTAACATTACAGAAATCGAACATAACTACTGGTATGATCTCTGGCTCTGCTTCTGTAATGTTGGGTAGCTAAGATTAAAAATTTATACATCATGAATGCTGCCATAAAAAAAGGAATTTTGGATTTGTTGACTCTTCCCTCTGTTTTTTCAGGGTGTTTCTTGAATGAAACACACAGTATCAGGTGTTAAATGTGAGGGTCTACTTGTTTACCGAATGACACGCGTCACCATACAAGACCTGTGATGACACCACTGATGGTTCATGTACATGTATCAATGCCCTCCAAATCAACGGACAGTTCTGCCAAAGTGAGACACTGACATCATTCTAAGACAACATAATTTTTCTCCTGTTAATTATTTTGTTCTGTTTTCCTGCTTTAATTTTAGAATCAGCATCAGAATCAGAATCAGAAATCAGAATCAGAAAGAGCTTTACTGCCAAGTATGCTTACGCATACAAGGAATTTGTTTTTAGTGACATAAGCTTCCAGTACACAGAGACAACAACACACAGGCAACAAAAAAAAAAAGGAAATATAAATAGACAAATATTGCAAATAAATCTAAAAATAAATAAATTGTATGAACAGTTGTGCTATAAATGATAAAATGGAATAGAGTAGAGTGAGATGCAGGGATGTACTAAGATGGAGGTGGTAACAAATAAATATAAGGATATTGCACATTTTTATTGCATAAGTGGGGAACATTTAACTGTTCATGAGGTAGATTACCTGGGGGAAGAAACTGTTCCTGTGCCTGGATGTCCTGGTATTTGCAAAATGCATTTTACTGCATTTTATTACTAGGTTTGACAGACTGATTATTTGCTTGTTTTTTGTTTGCAAGTAATTCTATATAAAACACATGGTCTATTATAAGGAGTTTTGTCATAAATATATTTCCAACACTATAACATTCTTTAAATATAAAGCTCAGTCTGCAAAGAAGATAATTATCGAAAATACTAACATTGTTGCCATTATAAAAATGTAAACATACTGATTGTTCTGCTC
The DNA here is from genome assembly GCF_018340385.1 of Cyprinus carpio. Lineage (NCBI taxonomy): Eukaryota > Metazoa > Chordata > Actinopteri > Cypriniformes > Cyprinidae > Cyprinus > Cyprinus carpio. The sequence continues at coordinate 40,050,413 of NC_056597.1, read as the reverse complement.
AACCTGCTTCTGTTTGTTCTTTCAGTTCTACCTTCTAAGTATGTGATTGACATTGATGTGAGATTCTTTGACTTGTTCCTGTGGACTACTACGAATCTCATCAAAAACATCAGCCTTCCTCTCACCTCTGAGCAACAGCATTAATATCATTAGATATCTACATGAATACTGGTGAGATCAGAATGTTTCATCATGTCACATGCCAAGCTGAGTTCAGTATTAGAAGAGACTGACAGTTTGGAACACTGGATCAATGAATCCCATTCTATTACAGTGTGTGTGGGAAGCAAATGGAACAGAACATAGTGCAAGTGTGAGTGAGAATCATATTTTGGCTCCAGTGACACCTGCAGGGCCTATCAGGTGTGTGGGATGGCATTTTTCTGTGGGAGTGCACTCTGTAGGTGTATTCAAGCTCTCCCTTCAGAGTGGGTCCACTTTGCCAGAGAGGTGAGAAATCACATTAGTTAACAATGTACTGATTGTATTCGTGGTAACACTGACCAGCGTGAGTCTCACTCAGCGACACTCTACACGTTGTTTGGAAACCTTTAATTGTAACATTTATGTATAACCTTCTCACTCTTTTTTCCAGACATCAATGAATGTGAAGATGCAGGTATCAGAATGATAGTGGTCAATACTCAGGTGTGAGTACTTATCCATTCAGAGTCCATGTGTTCATGTAGATGGATATAATACCTCTAATAATGATCCTATGAGCCTAACAAATAATGTGGTGTTGTTTATGAACTGATTTTGTTTAATATTATTTCATGTTTTGTATTTTTTAATAATGTTTTTGTGTGGATAATGTTGTGTTCTGTAATATTGTGGATTTATTCATATATTGTGGATATATATATA
>NC_056597.1:40019984-40048551 GCF_018340385.1 Cyprinus carpio | reverse complement strand
CCTGTATAGATTAACTTGCCAAGCTTGACAAGCTAGAGTTTCAAAGACAGTTTCCCCAGCACTGATGCTGACACTTTAGCAGTTAGAGTCTGAAATCAAGATGCTGCTGTGTTGTAAAGTGATTGCTACAACTCACCTGTATAGATGCAGAAACAAAAGACTCTTGCTTTCCACATGCCGAATGGTTTTTAATTGATTCTAGTGTGTGCAGAGGATAAAACTGAATCTGTCTGGCAGGCTTTCTCTCACTTCCTTGTTACAATTTAGAACCAATCCTCAACCAAACTTAAGACTGTAGCTAGTTGTACAAAGTAGTTCAAATGCATTTCACTGAAGTTTCTCAATATTACCAACTTCTCTGTCAATGTGAACTTTTCACCATATAAAATGTCTAAAAATGTAACCAGTTTGTTTACACAGGAACATGCTATATTATACTTAATTATATTGTAAGTTTTGACTATTGAAAGTTTTTGTCTGTTTAAAAGAAACATGCAGCAAATTGGTTCAGTTGCTTGTTTCTTTAAAGATTAATTATTGTTAATGTTGAGTAAAAGTGAAATGTTTTAAGGATGTTTAATTTTTACTGGCGAAGCAGACAAAAAACAAAGCAGCTGAAAATGCAGAGGGGGGGCAGCACAAGGGTGATAAGCAGAATAGTAAGAGCGTAACTTTACAATAGTTTATTAGGCAGTCTCTGCTTCACAAATCTATACCTGAGACATATGATGCATGATTTCTGTATTTATATTAATAAGTAGAATACCATCTTAAGCTGGTTTTGTGAAAGAAGCATATAAAGTTGAGAGGAAACTAGGATTCTGATGTGGCTGAGGATCGGTGTTCAGTCTCTCGTCTTGATCAATAGTGTGATAGATCGAACCTCTTGAAACAGAATCAGCTGTGAGACTCTGATAACACTTGACTCTGTCTATTGTCTGTGCTGTCCAGCGTCTGTGTAGATCTGATCTTTTGTTTGTGCTGAAACAACATCAGTGTAGTAGCAAGCCGGTTCTTGTGTTTATATAATCTGGGACTGTGGGTCTATAACGTTCCTCACTTTTTCACTTTTGAACTTTGGGTACGTCTGGAAGGTCACGGTCTGTTCTCTGGTGGCCATCCTATAAAGAAATAAATATGATCAGATTCCCTCAGAAAATGAGTATGCTGATAACAGTATGATAAGCTGTAGAAGTTGATGAACTCACCGTCACTGGGTTTGATAAAGTCCTGGTGCGGTGGAGAACAAAACCTGATCAGAACGAATAAAGATTGAAGTGATTGATTTTTCTTAAATGGGTCATTATAATCTTACATCATCTATTATACCATGAATAGATGTGTAGTCTTGTTTGTTCTTGTTTTTTTGTTTTTTTTAATGATAATGGAATGAAGTATTTTGTCAGTTATTTAAAATGTATTTATTTCTCATTTGCTGCTATAAAATTATATTTTGTATATTTTGCCATTATATCAGCCATGTTACTCTGAAGATTTCCTCATTAAAGTATCATGGGCTTCAGCAGAATGTGAGTGTTAAAGTGAAGTCCAAGTGACTTTCTGTATCAGGTGAGATATATTAGCATGTGCTGAACTGTAGATCACGTGGTTTCAAATAAATCATTAAATGCTTGAGATGATCCAGAGATCTGCTCACCTGAATTACTGCGGCTGTTGTGCTTGAGGACTTGAATCAGACCGAACAGACACACGAAAAACAGAGCGCCAACACACATCAAAGCCACCATCATCATGAACCTCGAGTAAGACTCTGTCGATGCAAAGCCGACAATGACTTGCCTGAGAAATAAAAACTGCATGATCTGACTTCCATTAACACTATGACTTCTTGTGCGCGCGTGTGTGTGTGTGTGTGTGTGTGTGTGTGTGTTTCATAATCTCACCGGCAGGATCTTCCGTGAACTGGTCTGTGGTTTGCTCTTGTGGCTGTTCTGCACAGAAAACAAAAGTGAAAGGTGTGTAGTTCATCCTCATATACGAAACCTCAGCTGGCATTCATTTACCCCCCTGTGTGTGTGTGTGTGTGTGCGTGTGTGTGTGTGTGTGTGAGTGTATCTGATGTGTGTGTGAGTTCACTTCTCACACTGACTCGTTACGAGACACGTAAGAGGAAGACCGTGCTGTATCACATCCCATCTGAAACCAATATGAGGCTCAGTGGCACCTCAGAAATCCCCATAACTGATATACGTCAGTGTTTATGATGCCAAACAGATAGAGATCTCAATTATAATCATAACATGGGTTTGTGACAAATGGACATGGAGGGTTTATTTATTCATTTATTTGGTCATCATGAAGTTTTTAGGTTTCACTTATATATTTCAATAGTCCTGCTGTGTAACAAATCTGTTTATAAAATATTAATTGTCCATTGTATCACAGCTCAGCTGACAGTAAGTCTTCTAAACCACATGCACAATCTAAACGCAGTTGTTTAAAATAACTTTAAATGGAGAGCGAATGTATTTTTTTATTTTTTTACTTATCTATTTATTTGACTTATTTTTTTTTTCTTGTTAATTATTTTGTTTAACTTTATTATTTATATTTATTTACTTTTTTGGGGGGCTATTTTTAAGGTATCATTTCATGATGAAATGTTTGACCAATTTCATAGTGCCACTCATTTAAATAACTTTTTTTTTTTCATTGTACAATTGATTGTTTTTTGGTCAAAACCAGTGTTCTTTGCTGTAAATAAATGAATAAACAAAAAGCCTTTTTTCTTTGAGGACAGTAAAAATTACACGTCACATCAACTTGTGAGCATTTGGGCTATTAAGGACATTATTCAGCTGTTGTGTATCTCACCTTTGGTGACTGTTATCCAGATCTCTGAGGTGAAATCCGGCAGCAGAGCGATATCTACACCACACCAGTACTTTCCCGAGTCTTCTGGAGCCAGTGTAGAGATGTTTGCTGTAAGAACATGAGCGCTGGTGTCGTCCAGAAGAGCCAGTCTCTCTATTCCCAGACCCTCGTCTCTGGTTGGGTGATGTGAACACACTGAAGAGCTCCTGGAGCAAACGAGCCGCTCATCTGGCAGAAGTACTTGCTGTTGTTCTGGTAGGTTTCAGGATAGCTGCAGGAGACTGAGAAGTTGCTTCCCACAGATCCAGTGATGTTAACAGCCAGCGAGTTCTCCATCAGCCACAGCGCTGAGAGACCAAGAACTGCTGGCAGATGCCATTTCAGAGTTAGCATGATGAATTTTGGTGTTTATCAATGAAATCAAGTACAGTGAATAGTAACAAGTGCCATTCTCACTGAATATATAATGACAGATCGTACCTGAGAAACTGATGGACGTGCTGGTTCTCATGACTGCCTGCTTCAACCTCACTCACACTACCTGTTTCTCACACTAAATATTAGGTAGATATGTGTGTGTGTTCAGTTGTGTGTGAGCTACACTTCCCTAAACCACATGGTGAAGTAAACACAAACACAGTGTCAGTCTGATCTGAAAAACAGCTCCCTCTTCAGGCCAGCAAAGGTGAAGTCTGGCCATCCTCGAGGTTATGATTAATATATTTATTTATAAATAATTAACTTATTATAAACTTTAACTATTAACTCTTTAATAATTCATTTATTATTGACTTTGAGTATTAATTATTTTTCAGTTCACTTATTTAGTTTTAAATCTACTGGGGGGCAGCTGTGGCCTAATGGTTAGAGATTTTGGACTTGTAAACTGAAGGTTGCAGGTTCGAGTCTCGGTGCTGGCAGGAGTTGTAGGTGGGAGGGAGTGAATGAACAGGCGCTCTCTTCCACCCTCAATACCATGACTGAAGTGCCCCACTGCTCCGGGTGTGTGTTCACTTCTCACTGCTGTGTGTGTGCACTTGGATGGGTTAAATGCAGAGCACCAATTCTGAGTATGGGTTACCATACTTGGCAAATGTCATGACTTTCACTTAATTCATTCATTTATTTATTGTTGATGTATTATACTTATTTGCTTGTATTTTAGCCTGATTCTTTTATAAAAGGCAAACCAATGTTCCTACCTCAAATAAATATAAAATTATTATTGATTATGCATCTAAACATAAATAGTTTGATCTTATTGTGCAAACACACTGTCTATAAAAATGAAAAGAAGTCTAAAGAAAGAAAAAAACATTGAGTGTTACCGCCATCTGACCACAGTGATAAGAAGTTTCCCTTTCACACTGAAAGTTTCATTAGGTTTTTATTTGTATTTTTTCTTCTTGCAAGCCACTGTGATGTATTTAGACATTTTAAAACCAATCCTCTTGAAAGAGTTCATTTTATCTTATTTATTTATTTAGTATGTCTTAGTCTTTAGGGTGATTTTGTTTCGGTTTTGTTTGGGTTGTTCTTGTCTTGTTATGGTGCTATGCGCTAAAATAGACTTTAAAAAGAGGAAGGACAAAACTGTGTAAAACAGCAGAAAAACAGTTTCATCTTGCATTTGAATCTATTGGCTGAAAATACAACACGGTAAGAGTTACACTCGCTCAGTAATAAATAATGTAACTAAAATAACTAATAACAATACTAATAGTAATAATAATGATAATAATAATATTGATAATAATAAGTGAGTGAGTGAGAGAGAGAGAGAAGTGAGAGACAATTTCTTTTCATAACCTCTGAACATAGTACTAATGTGTACTTGAGTTTCAACAGTGTAAAACTTATAACAGTGCAGATTTTAAAGAAGTTTTATCATTGTGTAACTCGTTATATCACTCTAGTATGAGATTCTAAATGAACTGATCAGGATAAATGGGCACAGTAGCGTGACAGTATAGTTCGTAAGGAGAATTTGAGAGAGCAATTTCACTACAACTTGTGAAAGAAGAAAATTATTTGTATTGGTACCATCAATTGAAAATTGTTCAACAATTTGCAAACATAATCAACAGAACTAAAAGGAAATACAATCAGGCCTATTTGGTGTGACCAATAAAATAAATGTTCCCCCTAACACCTAACACTGTTCAGAAAGTATTTTCCTTGTGTTGCTGTTTGTTCCCTCTGTTATATATATATATATATATATATATATATATATATATAGTCAGTTCAAGTCCTTCCAGGGTGGAAAAAAATAGAAAAAAAAGTAGTCACATGACAGAATTTTTTTTTAGTACCTGGGTAGTTTTAAACTCATGGACTGATGACAGAATAAGGATGCTGAAACTTGCTCCCAGAGAGAGGTGCGTTGGTGAACATTTAGACACTGTTGGCTCACTGTTCACTCGTCCATGTCAAGAAGTACACATCAACAAAAACAAAGGGAAAAGAAAACCAACCTGCATAACGCAGAGAACTTATCACTCATTCACATTCACTTCCTCTGAATTAACAAAACAGATATAATCACGAGACTTTGGATCTTTCTCTTTTCCTTTCTTCAACTGCATATTAACTCAATAACTTACTTTACAAAGAAAATACTGGGAAAATATATACCCACTTAATCAACAAGTGTCAAGGTCATAAAAGGTATGAAAGTCATCGTCAGAATACTCCATCTGCCATCAGACGTGCAATCTGGGTTATATGAAGCGATGGGAACACTTTTTTTAAGTGAAGAAAACAAAAATAATGATTTTATTCAATAATTCCTTTGTCAACAGTTCTCCTCTGTGTCACTCCATATCACTGTATGCTGTGTATGCTCTTCTGTGTAATCCGCGCCACAAGGATGTATTCTGACGACGACTTTCATACCTTTTATGGACCTTGACACTGTTATTTATTTTCTAGTCTATGGGACATTCACAAACCTCCCGGTTTTCATGCAAAATATCTTAAATTGTGTTCCAAAGATGAACGGAACAACTCATTCGAAACAACTATTATTTTTATAGTGATTAATGACAAAATTTTCATTTTGGGGTGGAGTATCCCCTTAACAACTCATTCGATGTAACTCTGATTGGTTTTACCCTTTCAGTGACAAAACTATCCTTTATCTCTTCGTCAAAACATGCTTATTTCAATATTTTATCATCAGTTAGTATTCAATCATATTTCTTACCATTAACCCTTTAATTTGAACACATATGTCTGACTACAGAAAAATGGCGGAGGAACAAAACACTCACCGGACTCCCTCGAATTAAAAGTACAAAAAGTTCCAGTGGGGAAAAAAAATTAAACTCTTTTTTTTACACTCTATATTACTCTCTTTATTTCTAAATATGTGCGCTCTGAATCAACAGTCTTCTAACTCTGCTCTCTCTATCAGTCACTACATATTCTTTTTAAATTAGAGTCCTATTAACCACCCTAATTTCAAAGGGGTTACATCTGGTTACAATGTTTGTAGTACAGTGTACTAATGTTGTTGTTATTATGTTTATGAAACTAAAGATGAGGTATTGTACTGTTGTATTACATTTTCCTGCAGTGATGTCATTGCTCATGGCTCCTCCTCTTCCTCTGATGTTTCTGCTCATGATTCCAGGTGAGCCTCTCTTTTAGAAAACTTTAAGAAAATAAGATTTATTGAACTTTTATGGTCCTGTTTGAAATTAAAGACTAGTGCTTTCATTATTTATTTATTTATTTATTCACAAATGTTGTGTTTCAGGAGTTTATGGCCGTAGTTTGGGTGTGAGTTACAGACATTCACACATCTGTGCACTAAAGGACTCATCAGTGATAATGAGCTGCAATTATACATACCCTACTGGACATCAGATCATGAAAGTGTTCTGGACCAAAAACCCTGTAAAAGTTGGTGAAGAGTATCCAGATCTGTCTGAGGACCCAGAATACAGTCAGAGGCTTCAGTATCTGGGAGATAAACAGAAGAACTGCAACATCAGACTGAGTCATGTGACACAGAAGGATGAAAATGAGTACTGTTTCAGATTCATCACTGATAAACCTGGTGAGAAATGGATTGGTCATCCAGGAGTGTATCTTACTGTCACAGGTGACTTTGATGAGGTTTCACTCTTCTTCTGTGCATTATGTTGAATAATAATCAGTGTATGACAGCAGCACTAGATATAATGTGTGTGTTGTGTTCAGATCTTCAGGTGGAGTCTCCTGAGAGAGTGACAGAGGGAGATTCAGTCCGTCTGACATGTAAAAGCAGCTGCGCTCTGACTGACAGAGCAACATTCATCTGGTACAGAAACTCACATCCATTAACTGAGAGAAGAGACAGAAACAATCAACTCCTGCTGCAGTCAGTCAGAAGAGAGGATGCAGGCAGATACAGCTGTGCTCTACAGGAACACACTTACATCTCTCCTGCTGTTTATCTCAGTGTCACGTGTGAGTATATTCTATAAAGGTTTCCTTCAAAGTCACTTGTCCCTCCTTCTCTTTAAAAAAAGCATAAATGAGGTTTATAGTCAATATGTTTACATGGACAACAATATTCCGATAATAACACAATTAAGACAATACTCTGATTATGAATCTACCATGTAAACAGAGATGTTTTGATTACCTTAATCCAGCTAAAATCATACCCGAAGTAAACACATTGAATGAAGGCACGTGGAGTATTACTATTTTATCATTTTGCAACAGCATACACACACAACAGTGGTCAACCGTTTGACGACAAAAAAAAAAAAAAAAAAACTTTATGTGTTTTCCATAATGAAGACAAACTGTATGTTGATATGTGAAATTCTGGAGGAAATTCATGGCGTTGCATGGGGACGTAATGACGTGTTTTTAATCGATCTATCACTGTAAAACCTGACAAGTCACAGTAACTCAAACCGTTTGAGTAAACAGATATCCTTAAAAACCTGACAAGTTAGGTTTACTCAAACCGTTTGAGGAAACTGATTGCCTTAAACCATTTAAGTTTTAAAACTAACACACTGTAAAACCCGAAAAGTAACGTAACTCAAACCTTTTGTATAAACAAATATCCTTAAAAACATGACAAGTTGGGTTTACTCAAACCGTTTGAGGAAACCGATTGCCTTAAACCATTTAAGTTTTAAAACTTAACAGTTATGAGTACTCTGAACTTAATTCAGTTGAGTTCACTGAAAGAAGATATACATTGCAATTAAATAATTAAGTGATTAAGTTGAGTGATAATTGTGAATTAGTGATGAACAGCTTCTGTTAACAAACAGAATTACTGAAGAAAAGAGAAACACAAGAACTACAACTGACTTCAGACACAGCGTTAGATAAAATAAACTGAAATAAAATACATTAAATCTCTCAAGATCTGATTAACAACCCCACAAACAGCATCACCAGCTCCACTTATTAATAACCAGACTGACTTTATTTCTGTCAGACGTCTACAGAAGATCTGATTGAGAATTAACTAAGGTTTAGATGTTGATTTATTGTTTCATTTGAAGTAACCATGTCAGAGATCAGTGTTTGCTTTAGTTGGGCTCTTGACCCTTGATTTCTGTCTTAGTTTTTTCTCTAGCTATTGTAACCATTTGTTGTAACTCAAAAGCCCAGAGAAAAATATCATCAGGTGTCATACACACACACTCACACTCTTAGAAGCTGCTTTTATCCAAAGCAACTTACGTGCATTCAGGTTAGCTTTTTTTTTTATCTAACCTGTACCTAGATGTTTATTGTTGTACTGTATATTGGTGAGATAATCATTGATTATTGAACTGTTTGGAGTCTAATCTCTGATGAAATAGGTGTTTTGTAATTAGTTGGACTGATTACAGTAAAAGTGATTCTAAGAGACAGCGGTTCTGTGATAATCAGTTAATATAAAGGACTTTCAAAACAGTTTGGTTTTCTATGGTTTCACTTAGTCACACACAGACATCAATAATCAGCATATGAACCTCAACAATGGTGACCATAAAAAAAAAAACAATGCAGCAGAGCGTGCTGGGAGCCATGGATGGGTTTTGTACTACAATAGTACCCAGCATGCATTGCGGCATGTTTTTTTTTTTTTTTTTTTTTTTTTGTTTTTTTTCGTCACCATTGTTGAGGTTCATATTTCTGATTATTGATGTCTGTGTGTGACTGATTTACACCATAGAAGACCAAACTGTTTGGAAAGTACTTTATATTAACTGATTAAAAAAAAAACACTAAGTTTTTGAATGGCTTTCATTGTAATCAACTGAACTAACTATAGAACACCTATTTAGTAAGATTTTGAACTCTAAACAGCTCCATAATTGATGATTATCATCACCAATATGCTGTACAACAACCAACACCTGATCATATTCTCTCTGGGTTTTTTGAGTTATAACAAACATGTTTCAAAAACACATGGTTACAACGTCCAAAAAAAATAATCTAAGACAGAAATCAAGGGTCAAGAGCCCAACTAAAGCAAACACTGATCTCTAACATGGTTACTTCAAATGAAACAATAAATCAACATCTAAACCTTAGTTAATTCTCAATAAGATCTTCTGTAGACGTTTGACAGAAATAAAGTCAGTCTGGTTATTAATAAGTGGAGCTGGTGATGCTGTTTGTTAACAGCAGCTGTTCATCACTAAAGCTCAATCAGCACTTAATTAATCACTTGATTACATAATTGCAAAGTTTTAAAACTTGCATGGTTTAAGTAAAGGCAATCTGTTTACTCAAACGGTTTGAGTTACTGTGACTTGTCAGGTTTTACAGTGCATCTTTCTATCATTGATGGACTGTTATGCCGCTCAGTTTGCTGCCCCCTCACAAGTCAACCTGTAGTCCAAATAGTCTGCACTAATTTCTGACATTCTTTTGCAATTGCATGGCACCCCAGCTTCTGCTCATTTCTCTTCTTGAGAGCGTGTGTGGGAACGGGCAAGACAATTTTGTTACTGGCCTTCCATGTACAGGGACATCAAGGAATGGTGTGAGCAGTGCAAGGCGTGTCAGACACGGCGCAGTCCTGTTCCAGCCCACCGTGCACAGATGGGTGGATCCCAGTCAGTGCGGCCATTTGAAAGAGTGGCTATGGGCATCCTTAGAGCTGCCTGCGACTTCAAAAGGAAACCGGTATGTTCCAGTTTGTTGAAGACTACTTCAATAAATTTGTCAATTTGTATCCCTTGCCAAATCAGTCAGCACAGACAGTTGCATACTGTCTGTTTAAGGATTATGTTCTACTTCATGGCGTTCCAGAGACTTTGCATTCAGACCAGGGTCGTCAGTTTGAGGTGGAGGTGGTTCAGACTCTGCCGTTTTCTGAACATTAAAAAGACTCACACCATGCCATACCATCCTCAACTGACTTATAGGATTGTAAATTCTTTTGACGTTGGTGAGAGGGCACAGGTAGTGCATTATAATAGGGTGCGGCCATACACATTAGCTGTTTCTTCTTTGTCACAAATCTGGACGCTGTCTGGCGTTCCAGACTCACAGCCTGAGTCAATTCCCCTGGGGTCTGAAGTTTCTGGTGAAGCGAAGTTTGTTTCTCCTCAGAAAGATCTGAGTACTTTGTCTGACTCACAGTGTTCAATTAAGGAGTCTGAGCCAAGTGTTAGTAAGACTGGGAGAGTTCGTAGACCTCCTGGTCATTTAAAGGATTTTGTTCTGTATTGAAATAACTCTGCCTCTTGTGTATGGGAGAGGGTTAGTAAGAATTTGTTCTATTGCTCGGCCTTTTGTTCTATACAAAAAGAAAGAACAAAAAGGAAAAGGTACCATGTAAATGAACAAAAAAATATATATGGAAAGAGAAATGAGATAGGGAAAAAAATATATAAATATATAAAGGGGGAATGGTGTGTTCATGAGCAGAAACCTTTTTATTTTGGGAATGTCATTTGTGTCTCCATGCCGGAAATGGGGGGGTGACTGGTAAGGGGTTGATGTACTGGCTGGATTTTCAAAATAGTTATATTTAAAAATGTCCTGGCTCTTCCAAGCTTTATAATCACAGTGAATGGGTGATATTCAATAGTACAGTAGTGTTGTGAATTTGACTCATTTGTTCTTATTTTCTTTGTACATCATCTCCCACAATTCCTAGTAAAATACGTTTTCATATATGGTGCACTACATTACCCATATTCCCCTGGTTAAGGTCCATAAATAGACCTCACTTCCTTCCTTTGTTTCCTTTTGCAGTGGTGAGGTGTGGGTGCTTGAATGGACACCAAAACAATTACCATTAGTCCTTTTCCTCCATCAACATCAAACAAATTAATACCATAACTTTACTTTCCTTTCCTCTCCCAACATCTGACAATTTACATCTTGTGAATCTGCTCCATGTGAATTTGTGAACTTAATGACATGAAAATTACTAAAAGAGAGCAAAGGACTGGTGTTTTTCCAGTTTTTTGATCAGACACTCCACCAAGTTTCTACAACTTTGATGAACTTTGGATACTTTTAACATGTTATATCCATTAAATAGAAGTCCAATAAATTGTGCCAATCCATCACAAATGTGTGAGTTTATGATGATTCAGTATGTGATATTTATTCCTCTGTCATCTTAAATTTAATCACTCTAAAAAATGCTGGGTTAAATATAAACCCAGTGCTGGGTTAAAAAAGGACCAACCCAGCGGTTGGGTTGTTTTGACCCAGCGGTTGGGTTATTTTGACCAGAGGTGGGTAGTCCAGGGGTCAGAAAGTAAAAAAGCCCTGCCATATTTTTGCTCCATCCATGAACTCAGCAGCTGATTTCACCAGAGGAGGAACCAAGTCATTCCTTTCAAGTCACAAACAAGTCTCAAGTCAAATCCCAAGTCCTCAAAGAGTTAAAGTATAATGAGATAAATAAGTGATTAATTAAATAATGATTGTGCATTAATGATGAACACATGCTGTTATTGGAAATTACAGAGGATCAGATGTTGATGTTTTATTGGTTAAAATGATGCCACCATCATGGAGATCAGTGTTTGATTTAGTTGTGCTCTTGACCCTTGACTTGTTGCACTAGATCTCTCTCTCTGTAGAAATGCATGTGGTGTTTTACAATGATGAGATATTTGCTGTTTATATGTGATGAAACAAGCCTCATGAAATGGTCTGATTTCATTTACAATAACTTGTTTCCATTTACATGTTCAGGTTTTGCATTAAGAACTATGTGAAACTACAGAACACTGTTGTTCTAAAACATATAGTGAATTAATAAATAAAAAAAAAAAAAAGTATATGTATATATATATATATATATATATGTGTGTGTGTATATATACATATAATACACCAAAAAAAAAACTACACTATTTAGACACAGAGAGACATCAAGAACCAGTATACCAATCTCAACAATGGTGACAATCAACAAAATGCTTCATGATCCAATGAATGCTGGGTAACACCATAGTAAAAACCTCCCATCATGCACTGCAGTATGAAAAAATTATTGTCACCACTGTTGAGGATAGTATGATAAATGTTCATGGCTAAATTCCTGAGCTGATATAGCTTTTTTTTTATTCAATATTGACATATTAAGGTGGCATTTGTTTAATAGTTTTTTTTTTTTGGTAGTTATACAGTACCTGGACAATAAACCAAAGAGAGAGACCGCTTTACGATGTTTATTTACCATGAGTTATTAGCAGAAATCACAAGTTATTCTGCTACTTCAAGCTTTTGATTCAGCAATGCACAAATGTTTGCTGTGAAACAATATTGTAACTGCTTAGAAAACAAACTACTTTGAGTTATAAAAGGGTCAAGAGACTAATTAAAGCAAAGCTTGACCACAGTTATGGTGGCATCTTGTGTGCGTTTAAAAAAAAAAAAAATCAGTATATTTCTTCCAAGGCTGTGCCTGGAGTCGGTTGTAGTTCTTGTGTTTCTCTTTTCTTCAGTGATGTTGATTGTTAACAACAGCTGTTCATCACTAATGTACAATCATCATTTAATTAGTCACTTAATTATCTCATTAACTTTAACTCTTTGAGGACTTGGGATCTGACTCGAGACTCGTTTGTGACTTGAAAGGAATGACTTGGCTCTCCTCTGGTTAAATCAGATGCTGAATTCATGGGTGGAATAAACATATGGCAGGACTTTTACTTTCTGACCCCTGGACTTTATACCTCTGCCAACTGCTGGGTCAAAAAAACCCAACTGTTGGGTTGGTCCCTTTTTAACCCAGTGCTGGGTTATATTTAACCCAGCATTTTTTAAATTGCATGTGTGAGTTTATGATGATTCAGTATGTGATATTTATTCCTCTGTCATCTTAAATTTAATGCAATTGTTAATGAAATGTTTTTGTTTCTTTCTTTCTTTTAGATCCACCAAAGAGTGCCTCAGTGTCCATCAGTCCATCTGGTGAAATAGTGGAGGGAGATTCAGTGACTCTGAGCTGCAGCAGCGATTCAAACCCACCTGCAGAAATCAGCTGGTTTAAAAGGAGGGACGTTTGTAGGATCTGGAAGAGTCTACAGCATCTCAAAGATCAGCTCTGATCACAGTGGAGAATACAAGTGCAAGTCCAGTAACAAACATGGAGAGAAATACACTGATACTTTGAAATAAAACACCAATAATTTTTATTAATTATTTGTCTTACTGCAATTCATTCCACATTCATCTCAAATTAAATCCAACAAATAATAAAACATTTTCCATCTTTTTAGATCCTCCAAAGAGTATCTCAGTGTCCATCAGTCCATCTGGTGTAATAGTGGAGGGAGATTCAGTGACTCTGAGCTGCAGCAGTGATTCAAACCCACCTGCAGAAATCATCTGGTTTAAAGAAGGAACGTTTGTAGGATCTGGAAGAAACTACAGCATCTCAAACATCAGCTCTGATCACAATGAAGGATACAAGTGCAAGTCCAGAAATAAACATGGAGAGAAATACTCTGATGCTGTGACTTTAAATGTTATGTGTGAGTTTATGATGTTCAGAAACTGTGACATTTAATCTTTTGTGATGTCAAATTTATTGTGATTGTTAATGATATCAATGTTTTTCTGTTTTAGATCCTCCCAGGAATGTCTTGGTGTCCATCAGTTCAGTGGAAGGTGATTCAGTGACTCTGAGCTGCAGCAGTGATTCAAACCCACCTGCAGAAATCAGCTGGTTTAAAGGAGGAAGGTTTGTAGGATCTGGAAGAATCTACAGCATCTCAAACATCAGCTCTAATCACAGTGAAGAATTCAAGTGCAAGTCCAGTAACAAACACGGAGATAAATACTCTGATGCTGTGACTTTAAATGTCATGTGTGAGTTAATGATGATTCAGTAATTGTGACATTTAATCTTCTGTGATGTCAAACGTATTGTGACTGTTAATGATATCAATGTTTTTCTGTTTTAGATCCTCCCAGGAGTGTCTCAGTGTCCAACAGTTCATCTGGTGAAATAGTGGAGGGAGATTCAGTGACTCTGATCTGCAGCAGTGATTCAAACCCACCTGCAGAAATCAGCTGGTTTAAAGGAGGAACATTTGTAGGATCTGGAAGCATCTACAGGATCTCAAACATCAGCTCTGATCACAGTGGAGAATACAAGTGCAAGTCCAGTAACAAACACGGAGAGAAAGACTCTGATGCTGTGACTTTAAACATCATGTGTGAGTTTATGATGATTCAGTAATTGTGACATTTAATCTTCCGTGATGTCAAATGTATTGTGATTGTTAATGATATCAATGTTTTTCTGTTTTAGATCCACCCAGGAATGTCTCAGTGTTCATAAATGGATCTGGTGAAATAGTGGAAGGAGATTCAGTGACTCTGATCTGCAGCAGTGATTCAAACCCACCTGCAGAAATCAGCTGGTTTAAGGAGAATCAAAGCTCCTCTGTTGGATCTGGACAGAGTTTCAGAGCACTACAGAGTGGACGCTTCTACTGTGAGGCTCACAATCAACACGGATCTCAGAGATCAGACGCTGTTACTGTCACAGGTGAAGCTTTTACTAACACTCCTGTATCTTCACATCATTCATCAGTTTGTTAATTATAATGATCTTCCACTTTCAGTTCATCATGGTACTGGTAGGAATGTGATTGTGATCGCAGCAACATCTGGAGGATTATCCATCATCATCATCATCATCATCATCATACTATTTATAATGTAAATAATATAATAAAGAGTATATCAACATAAATTACATTCAAATTAATGGATGAAGGATATTTGAATGTTAATTATATGAAACAGTGAAATTACTTATACTTTTTTTCTTGAGAGGAAAAAGATAAAGAAAAGATCTGCAGTGCACGAGCATGAGGTGAGAAAACGAAAGAACCACAATATAAAATCAATAAACAAATAAAAATTGTTCAGAGATGTTTATATATACAGTATATATATATATATATATATATATATATATATATATATATATATATATATATATATATATATATAGAAAAGTTTGTTATTTATTTATTATTTTTCCCCCGTAGAATGATGATCCCAGTGCTGGCACATATATGGCTCTTGACCTCCAGTCCAGATCTTCTGACGTGTACAACACACTCACAGTAAGTAAAATATCAAAATGTGCACAACAGTTAATCTATTAAATAATCAATGTGTCTTTTACAGTCTGTCCATCTCACAACAAAATTTCATAAAACTTCTCATCATGTGAAATTAACAAAAAGTATAACATCACCACACTGTAAAAAATGATTAACTTTATTTACTCAATAAAATTGTTTAAAATTTTACATCCAATATTATTAATTAAATTTAACACATTAGAATTAATTAGAAATAATCAAATTAGATGCTTTGTGTGATGCCTGAGTGTTACAAGTAGAGCTTGTTCTCGGAGTTAAATTAGCATTCAATATTACAGCCCCTGTAATTCAACAATAGAATACCCAAAATTTTCTGTAAAATCCAGAGTTTAAGAATTCTGATTAAGAAAAAAAATTGTAGTGGGAGAGGGAAGACTTATTTTAGGCACACAGTGACATCAAGAACCAGCGTATGAATCTCAAGAATGGTGACAAACAGCATATTCAGATTAACAGATGAACTGTAAGCATCACAAAACAAGCTACTAAAAATTGAGTTTTTTGATTGGTGGCACCCAGAATGCCGTGCAAAATGCTTTTTGATGGTCACCATTGTTGAGGTTCTCAGCCTGATTCTTGATGTCTGTGTGCCTAAATAAAAAAAAAAAAAAAAAATCTTTTTTTAATGTTGTGATCAGAAGTGCTTCTAAGAATCTCTCTGATTATGCTGAAAACACCAGACCTTACACTGTTCAGCCAAAGGATGCCCGTTGCTGATAAAACACAACCAACACAGAAATCTAGATCAAATGATGTCAAAACAACCAACACCACCTGATCTTATTCTTCTTTGGCTTGTCTAACTGCTGTATTATAATTAAAGCAACCAAAAAATTTGTTTAAAAGTTTAAGGGTCAAGAGCTCAACTAAAGCAAACACTGACCACCGTGATGGTAACCAAAATGTAGATTATTCTACTTCAGTGATTCTGTTTTTTAACATCAGGTGTCTTCAATAACTCTGTTTTGGGGGCTTGAAAACATAAGCTTTTGAACACAATGCCTGTATCATCTCCATGTAAGCAACAAAAACATGAATTTGTGAATTACATTTTTGCGCTGTGTTTCTTAATCACCAACTATCTGGCCTGGTATGCATAACATAGTATTCATTAGCATAGTGTTTTGTTTTTCTTTCTCAAATATTTTTTTTTAACTTTACTTTTTTTTTGTGCTATTTGACTAATTTTGAATGGTTAATTTCTAAACATTTCATTTGATTAATTCTAATGAATTATTATGTGTTAAATTTAATTAATAATATTGCTTGTAATCTGTTGCCACAAATTTTATTAAGTAAATATAGTGTATTATTTTTAACAGTGTACACCAACTACGCACACATTTCCTATCATGTATGCCTATGAAAGATGATCGAACCAATCAGAGTAGGTATGGGGCGGGTTAACATGTGCAACCCCGCCTCTATATGCATGCTGCAGCCAGGTGCTTCTCGTTTTTTGTCCAACAAAACCAATATTTTTGTATACATTTTACTTATTTTTTTCATGTTATTTTAGTCATTTTGAATGATTGCTTGTAAGTATCTCATTTGATTAATTCTAATTAATTCTAATGTGTTAAATTTAATTAATAATATTGCTTGTAATCTGTTGCCACAATTTTATTGAGTAAATATAGAGTATCACTTTTTACAGTGCAGGTCTTCTCATGTGAGCTATACCAGAAGATTAATTTCACCAGCTGTGAACAAATGTTAAAAATCGGTGAATGTGTTTCGCTTGTCTTATTTCTGTTGTAGCCATACAGCAAGACGCTGCAGTAAGATGAAGCACAGATGAAACTTTACTTGACTTTTGTCTCATTGCTGGACATCCACATCACAACTCCTGATGAAAATGAAAACGCCTCTTCAGATGTTCCATTCTTCTGTGATGTTTCTCTAAGGTCCTGTAGAGAGCAGTGTTGGGAAGGTTCCTTTGGAAATGTATTAGGTTACAGATTACAAGTTACCCTATTTAAAATGTAATAGTAGTGTAACTTTTTCAATTACTTTATGAAAGTAATGTAAATGATTACTTTTGATTACTTTTTGATTACTTTTCTAAATTTCTAATGAATGTTTATTTTGAACTGTTAATCATTTTCAACCATTTACACCATGCAGGGTTAATCTTATAGTGCTCAACACTGTCAGACTTTCAAAATCCTTCATTACTTGAATTAAGATGATCAAATTTGAACACACCCACCAAAAAATCAGACTTTATTATTGCCTTTTACTTTGAGATTGATCTGAAGTTCAATGCAGATTTAAAATCATAAGAAACTGTTTACTTATACTGTTTTTGAAACTAAGTCTTTACATAACTACAGGAAACACTGCATCTAACAATGGTTTGGAAAAAATTGTTAATTAAAAAAAATAAAAATAAAAGCATATACATCAACTCAAATATGCTTATCTAATAAACATACGTTCTATTCTGTGTACTAAACTCCTGAAACATTGGTGTCTTTTTGAGACATTTGTGTCTCTTTGTATATGATATGACGATAGTTTTCTCAAAACAAGTAAAATGCTCATGAAGTGACTCAGAGCAGTTCTAGAGATTATGTTTATGTGTTCATATATTCATATATTGAGGTGGCAGGTGTCCTGACATTTTATCCTATCCATTAGATTTTTATACCAGGGTTTACTATGTATGCGCATATCAATATCGCATCCTTTTTCTCATGCTGAACAACAATATTTAATGTAGAAAAAATATTTATTGTTTATTTCCAACACTGTTTTACTTACAAAACAAAAAAAAAAACAATCTTGTAGGTAGAAAAAAAATATTTATTGCTGGTTTCCTGTAGCTTGAGGCTTATCCCTTCTAGCTACAACCGTGAATATAACACATTGCATTACTATAAGGATAGGTTTAGAGTTGTGGTAGGTGTAGACGTTAATAAACCATAACTTTACAGTTAGCATTTCTCGCTGTCAAATTGTACTACACTGTAAAAAATGACTGTGATTTTGATGGTAAAAAAAACTGTGAAAATGTTACAGTACAAACCTGCACTGTAAAACCCGACAAGTAACTTAACTCAAACCGTTTGAGTAAACAGATATCCTTAAAAACCTGACAAGTTAGGTTTACTCAAACCGTTTGAGGAAACCGATTGCCTTTAACCATTTAAGTTTTAAAACTAACCACTGTAAAACCCGACAAGTAACTTAACTCAAACCCACTGAAAGAAGATATACATTGCAATGAAATAATTAAGTGATTAATTGAATGATAATTGAGCATTAGTGATGAACACCTGCTGTTAACAAACAGAATTACTGAAGAAAAGAGAGAAAGGAACTACAACTGACTTCAGAAACAGTCTCACTAAAACCTGACAAGTTGTTAACTCAAACCGTTTGAGGAAACCGATTGCCTTAAACCATTTCAGTTTTAAAACTAACAGTTTTGTGAGTACTCTGAACTTAATTCAGTTGAGTTCAGAAAAAGAAGCTATACATTGCAATTAAGTAATTAAGTGATTAATTAAGTGATAATTGTGAATTAGTGATGAACAGCTGCTGTTAACAAACAGAATTACTGAAGAAAAGAGAAACACAAGAACTACTACAACTGACTTCAGACACAGCCTTAGATGAAATCAACTGAAATAAAATACATTAAATCTCTCAAGATCTGATTAAACAACCCCACAAACAGCATCACCAGCTCCACTTATTAATAACCAGACTGACTTTATTTCTGTCAGACGTCTACAGAAGATCTGATTGAGAATTAACTAAGGTTTAGATGTTGATTTATTGTTTCATTTAAAGTAACCATGTTAGAGATCAGTGTTT
This sequence comes from Cyprinus carpio, assembly GCF_018340385.1. NCBI lineage: Eukaryota > Metazoa > Chordata > Actinopteri > Cypriniformes > Cyprinidae > Cyprinus > Cyprinus carpio. Next base: position 40,029,277 of record NC_056597.1, on the reverse strand, counting down.
GCTTTAGCTGGGCTCTTGACCCTTGATTTCTGTCTTAGTTTTTTCTCTGGCTGTTATAACCATATGTTTCTAAAACATATTTGTGTAACTCAAAAGCCCAGAAGAAATATCATCAGATGTTTTATATATATGTATGTGTGTATATATATATATATATATATATATATATATATATATATAAATATGGACACAAGTGCACTAGAGTTGTGACGTTCGCGAACGAACCAACTCTTTTGAACGGCTCATAAACATGAACGATGGGAGCCGAGTTGCGGCTGGAGGGGAGCCGTTCTTTTTGTCGTTCTTTTTTCCTATGCGTGTTTCACACAGATGCACACAAATGAGCTCCTCCGCGAGACAGAACAGTTATAGGGGGAGGGGCGCACCCAGCGCAGGCCAACCCTTTATAGCGTGATGATATTAGTTATTAGTTGTGCATGCATCCTTCACGTGAGTACTCCATAAAAAGGCAGAAAAAGCCATAAATTAAGGAACTGCTTTGTATTTATTTACATTGCATTTTGTTCATTTAAAACTTGTTCTTTTAAAAACATTAAAAATGTTCTTTTGTGATACTGTTCTTGTAAAGAAATTTTTCACTAAAAGCTGTTTTGCACAGACATTCATTGCAGCCCACTTTGTTATTGTTCATTGACTTGAAGGGGCTGATGTCCTATTTGCAAAGTTTACAGTAGTAATAGTATGTAGTATGTAGACATTTCCATTTTATTTATTCTAATTTTATCTACTTTAAATATTTTTTGATTTCTATCAAAATGTTCTTGTGTGATAACAATGTTCTTGTGTGGAAGTTTTTGTAGTAAAAGCTGTTTTGCACAGAAATTCAGTTGCAGCCGGCTTTGTTTTTGATGTTGATTTGTGAGTAGGGATTGTATGAATAACATAAGTCAACTTAGCTTTACACACACACACACACTTTGTACTAAAGGTAAATCCAAAATAGTGATGTCACTGTCTAAGCAGAGGGATTTGTGCAACCCTATGGAATATAGTCCACACATGACAAATGAGGTAATAATCAATATTTCAGAAAAATTCAAACTCAGATATTGGTGTGTGATATCTGAGTTTTAATTATTTGACTACAAATCTCACCTCATCATTCCTCCCAGTGATTATTTCCAGGATAAACTGAGATGCCCCCAAGCTTCTTAAAACGGGCTAAATATTTAAAAAGAGCTAAAAGAGCCATTCTTTTGAACGGCTCTTTGAAAGGAACGGATCGCGAAGATCCGGATCCCCTCAAAGAGCCATAAATCCCATCACTAAAGTGCACACACAAGCTGCTTTTATCCAAAGCAACTTGCAGTGCCTTCAGGCTAACATTTTTTACCTAAACCTGTATCTAGGTATTGGTTTTTATACTGTATATTGGTGATGATAATCATCAATTATTGAACTGTTTGAAGTTGGTGTTGTGTAATTAGTTGGATTGATGACAGTATAGGTGATTCTAAGAGCCAGTGGTTCTGTGATAATCAGTAAATATAAAGAACTTTCCAAACAGTTTGGTCTTCTACGGTGTCAATCCGTCACACACAGACATCAATAATCAGCATATGAACCTCAACAATGGTGACCATAAAAAAAAAAAAATGCAGCAGAGCATGCTGGGAGCCATGGATGAGTTTTGTACTACGATACTACCCAGCACGCATTGCAGCATTTTTTTTTTTTCTTTCCGTCACCATTGTTGAGGTTCATATTCTGATTATTTATGTCTGTGTGTGACTAATTGCCATAGAAGAATGATGTATGTGCACAAAGTGTTAGGAAAGTCCTTTATATTAACTGATTATTACAGAACCACTGGTTCTTTGTGTTTGTTTTCATTGTAATCAACCAAACAAATCATACAACACCTTAATTAGATTTGAGACTCTGAACAGCTCCATAATTGATGATTTTCATCACCAATATGCTGTATAACAACCAACACCTGATCATTTTTGCTCTGGGTTTATAAATTATAACATCCTTTATAAGCACATGGTTACAACAACCAGAGAAAAAAAATAAGTAACTAAAAGTCAAGGGTCAAGAGCCCAACTAAAGCAAACACTGATCTCTAACATGGTTACTTCAACATGAAACAATAAATCAACATCTAAACCTTAGTTAATTCTCAATCAGATCTTCTGTAGACGTCTGACAGAAATAAAGTCAGTCTGGTGAGTAATAAGTGGAGCTGGTGATGCTGTTTGTGGGGTTGTTTAATCAGATCTTGAGAGTTTTCATGTATTTTATTTCAGTTTATTTTATCTAAGGCTGTGTCTGAAGTCAGTTGTAGTAGTTCTTGTGTTTCTCTTTTCTTCAGTAATTCTGTTTGTTAACAGCAGCTGTTCATCACTAAAGCTCAATCAGCACTTAGTTAATCACTTAATTACTTAATTGCAAAGTTTTAAAACTTACATGGTTTAAATCAAGGCAATCTGTTTACTCAAACGGTTTGAGTTAAGTTACTTGTCGGGTTTTACAGTGTGTTAAATGGTTAAAATTTACAGTGAAAAAACATAAGCTGACGTTCCCAGAATTATCTGCATTGCATTTCAAATTTAGTTTGATTTTGATGGTTTTACTTTGAAATAATTATGTTTCTTCTTAGTTTTTTCTTATCTGTTATGTTTATTAGGGTTGTATGCAGAGGTGGATAGTCCAGGGGTCAGAAAGTAAAAGTCCTGCCATATGTTTATTCCACCCATGAACTCAGCAGCTGATTTCACCAGAGGAGGAATCAAGTCATTCTTCCAAGTCACAAACAAGTCTCAAGTTAAATCCCAAGTCCTCAAAGAGTTAAAGTTAATGAGATAATTAACTGACTAATTAAATGAAGATTGTGCATTAGTGATGAACACCTACTGTTAACAAGCAACATCACTGAAGAAAAGAGAAGCACAAGAACTACAACTGACTTTAAGCACAGCCTTGGATGTAATCAATTGAAAAAATAAAAAAAAAAATAAAAAAAAAACTTTGCCACCATAATTGTGGTCAGTATTTGCTTCAGTTGGGCTCTTGAGGCTTTTAACAGGTTTGAAAAATCTGCTTCTAAGCAAATGCATTATTGTTTAACAGCAAACATTTGTGCAATGCTAAAACAAATCTTGAACTACCAGGTATCCGATGCTTTTGATGACTGTATGATCTTGATTTGAATTTCTTTATTATTTTTCAAAAAAGAGTGATATTTCATTATACATTACCACTATAATACTTTAATATTAAGAAAAAAAAACCCTGCTTAGGCATTAAGCCATGAACATTTATCATGTGATTCTCAACAGTGGTGAAAATAAATTTTCATACTGCAGTGCATTATGGGAGTTTTTCATGTATTGCAACAAGAAGCATTTTGATGATTGTCACCATTGTAGAGATTCATATGCTGGTTCTTGATATCTGTGTGTGTCTAAAAAGCACTTGAGTTCAAATTTCTGTATGTGTTATACAGATTTAAAATTCATTCTCTGTAAATATTAAAGCAGTACTTTTTTTTGCGTGCTGTAGTTTCACTGGCATGACTACTCAAAATCTAAACTTATGAAACAAATGAACATTATTTTGAACACAATCACACCAGCTCATTGTGACAATGTGTTTATTGTAGATCACTGATCACTCTTTTCTACAACACCACATACAAAGCTGCAGAGTGAGGTCTAGCACAACAAGTCAAGGGTCAAGAACACAACTAAGTCAAACACTGATCTCCATGATGGTGGTATCATTTTAACCAATAAAACATTAGCATCTGATCCTCTGTAATTTACAATAACAGCAGGTGTTCATCACTAATGCACAATTATCATTTAATTAGTCACTTAATTATCTCATTAACTTTAACTCTTTGAGGACTTGGGATTTAACTTGAGATTTGTTTGTGACTTGAAAGGAATTACTTGATTCCTCCTCTGCTGAAATCAGCCGCTGAGTTCATGGGTGGAATAAATATAGGCAGGACTTTTACTTTCTGACCCCTGGACTATCCACCTCTGGTTGTATGTTACATATAATGTTGTTAAATTAATGTTCATTGCATATTCAGTTTAATGTGTCTCACCATGATGGTGTTTAGTGCTTGTGTGAATGACACTGTGCACTTTCTATATATGTTATTATTCAAAAACTGCTTGTGATGGGCTTTGGTTTCTCGTGATTTGCTCATCACCACCTGATTTGGTGGTTATCAGTTTATTTCAAAGGTACAAAACAGATTTCAGTACTTCAATAGGTTTATATATTTAATAGTAAATTTAAGTTAAAACCGTAAAACCTAAGAATTCCGGTAACCACAGCTGCCGTTTTATTTAACATAATTTTTTTTTTTTTTTTTACCCACTGTTTTAATGTGAGGTAGCAAAACACTGCTTCAGTAGGCCTATGAAACCGTCTGCATCATTAATTTCCACGAGGGGCGGACTGGGAAAAGAAAAAAAAAATCAGATCAGGAAATCTCAAACTCACACAAACAAATTCTGAAACATGGACAACCCATTTTTTTTGTATGTACCTGACATAAAGGTTTAAATCTTTAGGTTGGGGATATGCTAAATAATTAAAAGTTCTCTACTGAACTGCACCTTCACTTCCATTTTTCTTTTCAGTCTCTTTATTTTGCCCTGATATCTATCTCTCTCATGAGTTTAATACTCAAGATTTAACTATACTTTCTAAATTGCCTACATGTCAAAATTAGTACATCACTACAATATCTTTATAGAAAAATCCTAATACTGAACATGAGTCATGTTTTCCCTTACAAAAATTAACCATGCTTTTATTAAAGTTAAAGTACAGTAACTTTTTTATTATTATTTAACAAATAGATTACCATTTGTATTTTTTAAATTAATTTTAAATTTAATTTGTGGTTACCATGGTTTAACAACAGTAACCATTGTCTTTGAAATTATTGTAAAATCATCGGGATTGTGTTGTTGTCTGCCCTAGCTCCCCTTAAACCTATTATAAAATATGATTCTTTTTTTCTACTAAATTATTACTGTAACATTACAGTAGATAATAATGATGTCCTTTATACAGTATTTTGAGTGATGGTGAGCAATGGGCTGCTGCTGCTTAACTAAGTAAACAAAGACAAAACTACAATAGCATCTTTACAGATGAAACTGACCTGCACTTGAAACCCTGAACAGTAGTTTTGCTTCTCTGCTCCACCTCTGCGCTTCCACAGTCCACTCCATTCTCTCTCTTGCATTGATTACTCTGAGTCTGATCCAAACAGTTTGGTGGAGGCACGGAGAGCACGCAAGCCGAAGCATTGCCAGTCATGACTAACCGATTCATGATTTATTAGAGATTTAATCATCGAATGGCGAATTCTGGAAAAATTACTTTAGTACATTTGTCAGGCAATTATACAATAATAATATTAAAATAGTGGGCCAAATTGGCTGCCAGGCCACCGGGAATTGTTCCAGTTCTCCCTGATGCCCAGTCTGCGCCGATTTCCACAGACGTGCAGGATCATATATTGTCTTTTTGCGGCTTAATATTCATGGACACTCGTCCATATCGCGTTTTGATTCAAGTGTACTGACCTACTTTTGATTTATTCGTCCAAAATGTGGCATATTCCATCCGCGTTAGGCTATAGGAAGTCCATCCGCGTTTTTATGACTGGATTCTATGAACCAATCTGTGTTTTCCGCATCGCGAAAAATGATAGGGCCGTACATCTCAGAATAGTCAGTGCAATTTGGGAAAAAAAATCAATTAAATCTGTATGTGGATGTGTGTAAATATTCAAATGTAATCCCCTTTGTAATCGTTAACATTTTCATAAATAACTGTAATTTAATCACACAAATTCTTATTAGCAACTGTAACAGATTACAGTTACATTTATTAGATAAATGTTAAACATGTAACTAGTTACTCCCTAACACATGTTAAGAAAAATAATAAAGAGAGTAACTGATATTTATATATTACCTCATGTCATGAACAGTCTAAATGTAATTAATAAACAAGTTTTCATTGTGAACATTAATAAAGACCCTTATAAATGAACTAATGTGACTGAAACGTGCAATAATGTTTAAATACTTTTTCTTTTTAAATAAAAACAATAAACAATAATAAATTGTCCGTTGTTTAAAAAAATTCAGCAAACGAGACATCAGGCAAGGTTTCCAACCAAGTTTTGGGTAATGACTGCGATGATGAAAACGTGTTTTTACATGTCTGCTGTGTAGAAACTGAAATGGAAACACACAATAGACAAATGTTTCTTCTAATGTTTTAATAGCTAGGCCTACTATAAGATATGAACCTTAATGAGAATTTGGCTATATACACAAATAAAACATACATGTTGCACTCTGAACACAACCTTTAATTAAATCAAAACAAATAAAAGGTGCTTAAATAAGTCATAAAAGCTGAATAATTTAACATTGTACATAAATTATAGTATTGTCGATGTATTAAATTGTATTGTACTGGCAGTGGCGTAATATTGTTTTCATTTGTGCTATTGCTCATATGTTGTTTGTGTATTGTTCTTTTAACACATTGTTATATATTACACTTGTCCCCAGTTTCAGAGACAAGGCTTAAGTCTAGTCCAAGACTAAAATGTAAGTCTGAGCTGTTTCAACTTAAAAAAAAACTTGCACTGAGTGATCTTAAAATATATCAGTGCCTTTGTTTCGTCTCAAGATGCACACCAGTAAGGGTTTTTTTTTTTTTTTTTTTTTTGTATAATGTTTTCATAAAAATTTCTTAAATGTCCTAACTGAACTATGGCCTAATCCTGGATTGATCTAAACCCTGTCTGTGAAAACAGGGCTTATTGTCACATTTAAAACATTTACTTGTCTACTGAACTTTTGTATGTATATATTTTGCTCAAATGAAATAAATTGTTTGCATAAATTCTTAGAAAAGTATTTTTTTTTGTGTTGTTTTAATTTTGATAATCAGTTGCATATTAAAACAATGGCACCCTTGTGTATTGTACACAAAGCAGTACTGAGTTTACAAGCCCTGCATTATCAGGCATATTACATGTGAGATGAAATGAAAATGACATATAAAATTTCTTCCTTCAGAAACACAGTGACATAAAAACATCCGCGCCTCGTTTTGATTTTTTAACTTGCAGTACGTGCTCATGTTTATTCAATGAAGCCTTTTGGAAATTCTGTCAGTTTTGATATTGTGGTGGGTCGCCACAAATAAATAAATGTATGGGAAACACATCCCACAGTACAACATCCTGAGCCCAACTTCATTACTCATCACTTTACCTTTAACTGCATTTGTAGCCGGCGCCACTAGCCAAACTGATAAATAAACACAGACCGGAAGTTAAGTTTGGGCCAGGCACGAGCGCCTGATAATGCGTAGGTGTCTATTAAATTATTCATGAGACTGCATGTTTCACTTAATTATTCACAACAGTGTTGATTAGCTGTGACAGATGCTTTAGACTGAGACACTAACTAAGGGTGCTTCTCAATTCTTATTTGTGTATCCTCTTTCCTTTCCTCGTTTATTTTCCTCGTGTCTTAGCTCCACCCCTTCAGGAGGTGAGGGAAGGATGCAAGGAAAAGGGAGGATCGAGGAATTGAATAAAGTGAAATGGAATATCCTTGCTCCCTTTATAGTCACTTCAAAGCGTCATCAGCTGCGCCAAAGGGATCTGCCCTTATGTTGTTAAAAATTATTTAAGACATTCATAATACATATTAATAAAGCAAGATGCCCTGTTTGAAGTATATCACATGTCAGGTATATTTAAATTACAAAGTTAAAATACAAATTTAAATTATTACAACAGATGTGAAGGGGGAGGAGAATCTATACCTGCGTCAGGTTTTTCAATGAAAAACACTTCCGCAAAGAATACACTTGTGTATCCTCGCTCATGACTCCTCAGGAAGCCTCCTCACTCCTCGATCCTCACCTCCTGGAGGTGCAATTAGAGGATTAAGAGATTCCAAGCTGTTGCCTTGTTAAGACAAAGTCTTCAGAGCTCCTGACCAAACTTTACAGAGTTAGAAAGTCTTTCTGTATCAATCTATTATTTCGTTACATTTACTAGATCAGACTTCAGTACATTCAATTAATAGCATAAATATGCCGTTTGACAAACGCAAAGAGCGATCAGACATTGTCGACATCAGTATGGATGTCCACAATTATGCTTATCCTGCTGTAAATGAGCAAGATCTCTGTGTACACTGTAAAACCTGACAAGTCACAGTAACTCAAACCGTTTGAGTAAACAGATTGTCTTTACTTAAACCATGTAAGTTTTAAAACTTTGCAATCATGTTATCAAGTGATTAATTAAGTGCTGATTGAGCTTTAGTGATGAACAGCTGCTGTTAACAAACAGCATCACCACTTCCACTTATTAATAACCAGACTGACTTTATTTCTGTCAGACGTCCCTACAGAAGATCTTATTGAGAATTAACTAAGGTTTAGATGTTGATTTATTGTTTCATTTGAAGTAACCATGTTAGAGATCAGTTGTTTGCTTTAGTTGGGCTCTTGACCCTTGACTTCTGTCTTAGATTATTTATTTTTTGGACGTTGTAACCATGTGTTTTTGAAACATGTTTGTTATAATTCAAAAAACCCAGAGAAAATATGATCAGGTATTGGTTGTTATACAGCATATTGGTGATGATAATCCTCAATTATGGAGCTGGTTCAAAGTCCAAAATCTTATTAAAAAATAAGTGTTCTATAGTTAGCTCAGTTGATTACAATGAAAGCCATTCAAAAAGTCAGTGGTTCTTTTATAATCAGTTAATATAAAGGACTTTCCAAACAGTTTGGTCTTCTATGGTGTCAATTAGTCACACACAGACATTCAAAATCAATAATATGAACCTCAACAATGGTTACGAAAAAAAAAAAAAAAAAAAAACATGCTGCAATGCATGCTGGTTACTATTGTAGTACAAAACTCATCCATGGCTCCCAGCAATGCTCTGCTGCATTGTTTTTTTTTTTAATTTTTTTTTTTTTTATGGTCACCATTGTTGAGGTTCATATGCTGATTATTGATGTCTGTGTGTGATTACGTAACATCAGACCAAAAACCAAACTGTTTTGGAAAGTTCTTTATATCAACTGATTATCACCAGAACCACTGGCTCTTAGAATCACTTTTACGGTAATCAATCCAACTAATTACACAACACCGTTTCATCAGAGATTAGATTCCGAACAGTTCAATAAGCAATGATTCTCATCACCAATATACTGTATAACAACCAACATCTAGGTAC
>NC_056597.1:39993372-40019229 GCF_018340385.1 Cyprinus carpio | reverse complement strand
CATAAAGAGAAAAAACATCACTGATCATCAGGGGCTGCTATGACACGCAGACATGAAGCAACTACATGTACACTACACAAACCACTCACATCATCTTGTTAATATAGATACAGAAGTTGTATTGCGCTTCTTGTAGAGACTTTCTTATCCAAAGCAACTTAAGGCACATTATAACACCAAAGGGGAAGCCAAATATCTGGAGACTGGATCGTCCATTCGGCAACACAGACATGGATTTCAGACAGCCTGCATGCTAAACAGTAAAGACATTAAAACACTCATCCTAATCGCAAAGAGTCATCTAATAGATGTATCAAGTCTGTATATTTATAAGCACACCATTTAAACAGAAGAATCGGAGTCATGCAGTGGCAGACAGATGAACTGACTGCCGATTTCTGCTGATCTGTGATTGTTTCTTTTTCTTTCTGTGATTGTGATGCTGCTGATCGTGGATTTGTCTCTGTTTTGCTGAAATATACGGTGTGTTTGAAAAAGAGCTGATAGTTAAACCTCGTTGTCTTCTATCTGAAGAGAAAGATCAACTTAATGATACTGATTCAGATGAATTCACACTGCTTTGTTGAATCAACACATAATCTTTCATGATTCCTGGTAGATGTAGTTTATACTGAAGCACTAACGTACTAAGCAGACAATCAGCTCAACAGTAATTAGTCTCTTACAAGTTTTACTGACTTGGTCACCACTTACCATTTTCAAACACCATCGAATAAAATGAATAACTTACCCTCTGTAACCTGCAACATAATCCTGAATAGACACCCCTTTAAAGTCCTCTCCACACCACACCAGTATCGTCCTGTATCCTCTGTTCTCAGGTCAGTGATGGTGATGGTAAAACTCTGCTCCTTTTGTCGTCAGTCAGAGAGAACTCTCGTCTTTAGCTGGAGATCCTGATTTAACCACGATGTTTTATTTCCAAACTTACACTTGCCTTTAAAAAAATACTTTGGATTTGATTCATATCCAGATTTATCTGCATCTGAGTCAACTCTCTTCCTCTGTGTCCTCTGACTGTTTCTGGAGCACCACCACAGCAAAACAGAAATATCATTAATAAGCTGTTTGTGTGACGAGAGATATCGAACTAATAATAATGTACAAACTCTGTACAAAAGACCTCGGAGTCATCTTGAACTCCCCTGTAAGATGCTGGAAAAACGAGCAGAAGACACACATGCTGAACATTTTACTGAAATATCAACCCAAATTCTTTTGACAAAGGTTACAGTCTTTCTCTTCCGTGTTGGAGCGAGAAAAATGCGGGAATTGTACTTCCTTCCCCTTTCTCTTTCTGTAACCACATTCACCTTCACATGACATCTTCACAATGACACTGACCTTCTGTCCATTTATTTAAGGACCTACACAGCACAGTATTGCATTCATGATGTATATTTGATCAAATTCAAGATTTTAGCGTCCGTCACTGCTCTCAGATTCATTAGGTTAATCTGTTATATTGTGTAACCGAAGTGAAACCGTGATGGTGAACCTCAGTACTTCAGAGAAAAACGCTTCTGTCTACAGCTGATATGAAACCAGATTAACCACATGACATCTATTTGTGCATCATTTTGATCAGGTTCACCATGAACACAAGATTTAAAATATCTAATGAAGACACTTTTTGCATCTGGGTAGTGTGTTTGTGTGCTTACTAGTGTTTAGCTGAGAGTTGAACAGCAGTATTTCCCTGTTCTGGTTGTTTCTCTCTGTTTTTGACCAGTGACAGAGAGACAAACTATTAAATGTGAATGTGCTGCTCAATGAGCACCATGAACCCCAAACCACTCATCTTATTTTGTGAATATGAACAGAAGTTGTATTTTCTATTAAAGACACATTCTTATCCAAAGTAACTTAAAGGACATTATAAAAAAATGAATAAATATATATAAAACCCATATACACCATTGCGGTCTTGGCCCACTGATCTATATAGGGACTGGATCGCTCACCGCGTTCTAAACCAAGACATATAAATTCCTAGACACCCCATTGGCCACTTTGAGCCGGGTTGCTGCGATACGTCAACACTCCGCCATGTTTGTGAGGGCAAGACTGCATTAAAAATAAAAAGGAAGTAAACGGGGGAGCTGCGTTTTTTTCTGGTAAAAACACGATATTGTTTTCATTTATCAACCAATTTTTAGAGGTTTGTCATCTACATGCAGTTAAAATAACTCTGCCTCCATTACTTTGTTAGGTTTGGAAAAATTTTTAATTTCGTAAGAATTGTGAAAACTCACACTTGTCATTTAGCTGATTTTTTCGGTTTACAATTCTAATGTTAATGTAGTTTTAACTGTGACATAACATGTAATGGAAGTTGAATGTAAATTAAATGAATTTAAGTTGTTTATTGCTTCTCTGTGTTCAACCCCCAACATTTTAGTTTTTCTTGTGCTTCAGGTAAACACAGCTCATTCCCTTTTAAATACTGGAAGAAAATCGAAATAATACATCTTTAAACACTAATAATTTACCATCATTAGAAAATTGAATACAACCCGCGATACAAAAAAAAAAAGTGACACAATGGTAGTTTGCTTTTTATTTTATACTCTATACAGATAACTCCACAACAAACAATAACACATGCAACTGATGAGCCTTTATGGATCCAGTAAACTTACAGTTAAAGTGGGTAAATTTATGTATCATTACATTATTCAAGTAAGCTCCAGCCCAGTACCTGCATTTTTTAAAGTTGGAATCAGTGCACAGTAAAAAAAAAAGTTGGATACCAGTGCACAGTAAAAATATAGTAAAAGTGATATGCAATATTAAAAAAAAAAAATGTTGTACAACTTGTAGTAAAGTGAATAATATAAAAAGCGAGTACAACAGTACAATAACATAAGTGATATAAAAAATGTATAAAAGCACAAAGTACATGTATGTAAAATACCATAATAAATAAATGAATAACAATAGATGAAATAATATCAAGCAGAATATGTAATACAAGGTGGAAGACTACAGGAATAACAAAAATGAAGAAATATGATTAAAATAAATAATTGTGAAATGTAGGTTTATATAGTATATTGTAATAATTATTAACAAATTAAGACAACTAACTGACACAACACAAAAAAGTGGTGGCGGTGAATTCCAACTTGTGTTTAATTGTAATGAGCTCCTTAAGTATAATATATACCTTACACACACACTGGACACCCACACCCACACATAGATACAACATCCTCGTAATCAATCTCAGCTCAGATACACATTTGTATTTCAGTTTCAGTATTTCTAGCTTCCTGGGAATAGAAGGGTTTATTGTGATGAACAACACCTGACTATAAGACTAATTCTAACAGCTGCTTCCCTCCAGAGTTTCCTATATTTTATTTAATTAATGAGTAAAATAATGTAAACAACTTGATGATGCCTTGACTTTTTGTTTTACAATGCAAATGAACACACACGCCGTGCAGAAAATACAAATTCTGAAACAGTGTTTATATTGTCCATAGTATGTTACTACCTATGCAATGTGTGGGGTGTGAGTGTGATGCACCCCCGTACGCTGCATAACACTATGTCAAAGTATAGTTTTGGTGGTTTTCTCACAGACCAGACTATAAGTATGCTCCCCATCAAAAAGTAAAAAAATGTTTGATTAATCAAATCTTAATATAATCGATTTTATTGCAACATCAGGGTCCAATTATTTATTAAAACAACTGATTTTGTCGATGATACGAGCTGCATTTTGAATCTCACCTGGGAGGTTTCCTGTTTTCCAGTTTCTAGCAGGCTCTATTTACAGTAAATTGCGAGTTTTTGTGTTAAAAGACACATAGCAATTCCCACTGATCAGCAGTAAACAGCCGTGGTAATATTTTACATGCAGTCATACGTGTTTGGGATTGACTGAAGATCTGGTTAATTTTAAATAATAATAATTAATAAATACTTAAAATTAGATAGCGCTTTTCTGCACCACTGTGCTTTACATAGAAGGGGGAATCTCCTCGGACCTCCACCAGTGTGCAGCATCCCCTCCCCTATTTACCAAAAGACAGAAACATTTAATAAGTATTATAGTAATTACGTGTTCTAAAACATTACCTTAAAAGTAAAAAAACATCATAATATAATAATGCTCTGGCAGTCTACTGCAGGGAATAGAGAGAGAGAGAGAGAGAGAGAGAGGGCAGTTGAATATGACCATGGTCATTCTGTGAAGTATTCAGGGCTTTTCTTGTCTTTAGAATTGCATGGATAGACCACTTAGGCGTGGAAGTCTTTCCTTGTAACTTGGAATCCGGGCCACCAGGCCTTGTTCTCATACGCGGGGCCACGGGGAATGCATATATATATATATTATATAATTTGCGTACTAATATATAGTATCTAATAATATATATATATATATATATATACTCAAGTGTGATTACCTACAAATTTGTCCCCCTGGGGTTAAATTCCCATAAACGTAAGATGCTTAGCGCCTCCCTAATCGGGCTTCTAACTCAATTTAGTTTTATGATATAACGACAATATAAGTTAAAACTTAATAAGAATTCATTTAACCTTTGTATTTCTTATACATGTATCGCTTGCACAGCAACTATACTAGGCGATATCGCTGTTATAGTATGACACTGTGGGCTAATTAAACCGATGACATGAGGCGTCTAGGTATTTAAAGGTCTTTTTATGCTTGAGTCCCCAAGTTGAAGTTACACACTTTCGACAGACCAGGCTTACGAAGTGCGTGAGAATGCTCCGCCTTCACAGGATTTCCATAATTCTCCCCATGTTTTTTCCGGTTACTGCTCTGGTCGCATATGCAACGTTGATAGAAGAGCGCTGACGATAGGACAGTCCCTGCAGACAGGATGAGCCAGAACTGCTCGTTTTTGTTTTTAATGATTTACTCATAATGGAGGAGCCGTTGATGAACTCATGCTTAGCCACGACCGAGGCCAGGTAAACTACACTGTTTGCTAGCGATCTTTGTCGGATCCCCACAACTTTCACATGCAGGTACTGGCTACAAACTACACAACACATAGCAGTTCAAATGCTGACTGATATCTTACAAAGGTTGCAAGTTTAATATAGGTTTAATTGTGTGTGACCATGGTGATCACATGTTGAGAGGTTTATCAAAATAAAACTTTAAATAACAACTAGAGCAAAGTACAGCTCATGTTTCTTTTGGGGCATCTGTCACAGCTGAACATTGGCTCTGTTTGAACCGGCCATCCGAGTCCTTCAGATGCAAGCCTTTCATATATTTTAGAAAAATGGGTTAATATTCTGCAAAATAGTGATACTTTCATTTTCAAAATGAATCAGAGGCGGACTGGAAGGAATTACATTTTTAAGTATTCCTCGAACAAATATGAAATACTAAGTTTTTCTCGTTTTTTCTCTCTCACAGACAGCCGCACAACACAAAAATATGGTCTTTTTAACACATGATGCATTGTTGTAGATTAAACTACCCAACATGGGTATTTAGTGGGGCACCTTTAAATTTAATAACATTTGAACATATTACAGAAGTAAATACATGCACCGTACAAAGTTCTTCCTAAGCTAATATTAATGCAAACCATCCCTGATACTTATTTTTCAGGAACAATACTGTATAAACTTTACCTCTCCAATACCTTAAAGTATAATTCGATTATGTGCGAAGACAATACTTTTTATTTAAAGGATAGTTTCATCCGAAAATAAAAAAAAATGTGTAAATCCATGTACTCACCCTTCAGTTGCTCCAGGGTTTGTAATTTAGTTTTTGGATGAACTATTCCCTTCAGCTAAGGTTTTAAATAATGAGGATAGTTTTTTTCCCCAATATGGTATTGGTAGTTCACTAAAAGGTATATTTCCTAAAGTATCTTAACATTTATTTTACTACACTACTTGTTGTAATAGCTCTATAATCCAGTTTTTCTCTTTTCCTTCTTTCCCTAAATCAGACCAGGAACCCCTGTACTGGCCAGGATAAAGCTGAATGTGGCAGAGCGCTGGCACGAGGGGTTTTAATGGTTTTGTTTCTGAGCATGGAGACCCCAGAACTGAGTCTGCTGGGAATTTGGCTACTGGGAAGTGAACTGAAACAGTGATTGTGTGCCACGATCCAGAACAGCCTGTTTTTCTCTTCTGTCTGGCCAAGCGGTACATCATACAGATGGTCGCCAGAGTGTTTGTTGTGACTCTTGTCCCTCGTTCCACTGTTCACTGCATGGGTCCTCCCGATGTCTCTTGAGGAGGTGCTGGCCATTCACACCAAGAGATTCACCTCCTGAAGACCCAGGACACGATGGAGCAGGGCAGGGGCTCCAAACGGATGTTGTTTTTCTGTTTTTCTAAGGTTAAACCTAAGCTATGTTGTCAATAGTTGTAAAAAGCCAGTACTTTTCCGTAATGTAGTGCACTTTTTTGATTTAAGGTTTAAAAAATTTATGTAGCAAACAAAAAAAATCAACGTATAGAAGAATGTTTTCCTCTTTTTTTAAGAGAAGGATTATAAATAAAGTAATGTCCTCTCAAGCCATTCTCATCCATGCTCCGCCAGTGCTCGTCTCTCCTCTGTTCTCTCTCTGGAGTTTTTATGTCCTCCTCTGAGCAAGCTTCCACCAGCTTCCACTTCGCTCCCTCACCCTGTCCCGGGACACTCACTCCCTCACAATGTCCCGGACACCTACGCTCCCTCACCTGTCCCGTGACACGTCGGCTCACCTCACCTGTCCCAGGACACTCGCATCCCTCACCTGTCCCCGGACACAGCACTCTCCCTCCCACGTCCCGGGACACTCACCTCGCATCCCGCGCACCTGTCCCAGTACACTCACTCCCCTCCACCTGTCCCTGGACACTCACGCTGCGCTCCCCTCGCCTGTCCCAAGACACACCGCAATCCCCTTGCCTGTCCCAGGACACACACTTCCCTCACCTGTCCCCGGACCCTCCTCAATCCCTCCCTTCCCTGGACCACTCACAACGCCTCCCGTGCTGTCCACAGGCACACACACGCCTCACCTTGTCCCGGGACAACAACACCTCCACTCCCCTGTCCCGGACACTCACTCGCTCACCCAAATCGCCTGTCCCAGGAACAATCACTCGCCTCACCTGTCCCGGGACAACTCCCTACTCGCTCCCCCTCACCTGTCCCGGGACACACACTCCCTCACCTGTCACCGGGACACTCACATCGCCCCTCCCTCACCTGTCCCGGACACACACTTCCCTCACCCTGTCCCGGGACAGCACCACTCCCTCACCTGTCCCAGAAACCTCACGTCCCCTCACCTTTCCCTGGACACTCATCGCTCCCTCACCCTGCCCCGGGTACACACACCTCCCTCACCTGTCCCCGGACACGCACATTCGCCTCCCCGGCCTCGCCTGTCTCAGGACACGCACTCACTCCCTCACCCTTGTCCAGGTACACTCGCTCCCCTCACCTGTCCAGGGACACTCGCGTCATTCCCTCACCTTCCCAGGACACATGCAATCCTAAATTTCATACCAAATAAACCATGCCCTGATAACAACGGCAGCACAATGCATTTTCAGCAAAAATGTGTCTAGTTAACTTGCTTACATTGTATTTTTTAAAGTCTTTCCCCAGCAGGCTCAGCTTTATCTCCCTGGAAACATTACTAAAACTAAAACAAGCACAAAATGCAAACACTTTTCACTCACATTAAACACTTTCAGCTAGTACCCTATTGAGTAAATGAAAACACAATACTTACATGTCATTGTGAATTTCCTCCACAGACTAACAAAACGAGAGCCCGTGGGATCACCTTTCACTTGTAAGATATGACAATTATTATGATTATATTTGGGATAATCGTTAGTTAAGCCAAGTAGTGGATGTATGTACAATACAGGTCCTGTTACACAGGAACAGGTGGGGCTTCATGACATAATAGTGTTACAAGACTGTGTTTTGACCCAAAGATTTTTTACAGTTTTGTTTACACAGTAATCGCAGAATGTTTCTTTTGTGGCATCTCACCCATATTCCAAAAGGGAAATGTTTCCCTTAACTTTCCCCAACGCTTATTAATGATTCGATATTATAAAGTATGATTTACATTAAGACAAACTCAGATTTCAGGGTTTGTTGTGCGCCAGGCTCTGAAGAAGCTGTCCTGTCGATGGATCTGCCACTGCCGTGCCAGCCTGGAGACAGACTAGCTTACATTCTGCCATCAAGGACCATAGAGCCTACCAGCTGCTGACTTTAAAACACAGTGGAGGTCGGTGATGTCATCAGAAGACACAGTGAGGGTCGTTCAGGGGCAGCATTGTGGGTCATTCCGTCAGGGCATCAGCAAGTACCAGAACGATCACAAGCCCATCACACTGCTAGAGGTCGTGTACATTGTAACATCAGAAGAGGATAGGGTCAGAGGATGTGTTTGTGTCTCTGGGAGAGCACATTGGCGAAACGCAGTATGGCACAGACATTCCACCACCCATGTTAACAGAAGTTGTATGTCCCTGTTTTTTAAGCTAAGCTGCACCACATCGCTAAAATTGACTACCTTACCTTACAGAGCAACAACATGCGACAGAAGCTCAATAAAACCGTCCTTTTCAAAGGGCATTAGCCCAAGCTATGTTTTTCAGAGTATTACCTTTCATTTGAGACCATGATTATGCTTCTACACCAAGAGGTTGCCGCACAGTAAGCCTTTTATTGTCAGTATGCATTTTGGGTAACCAAAAGTGCTATGGGGGGTTTCCCATAGGGCATTTTACAAAACGCATGAGCATACCTTGGCAAATAATGGTCTGGTCTGAAGTAATCATATTTCATTCTATATTGATCTGCTTTTTGCACACAGCTTCACAAGACCTGGTGCTTGGGCTGCAGTTGTGTTTCTAAAGTCATATCAAGTGACCCTAGAGGGCTGAAAATGTGGTCAGTTGAGATGCTTGTTATCCGGCAGAAAGACAAAACAATATTCTATCCTCTCTCTAACTCTGTGCCAGTACTTTATTCACACAATTGTTCTGAGTGTTTTCTAAGAAACTACAGGGTCTCAGCTTTCTAAAGAGGTCAGGCATTAGATGGTAGGCAAAAATAGCTGGGAACAGTGATCTCTGAAGAAGACACAGTGCAATGTAGAGGGGAAAAGCCTAGTAAATGGCCCAACCCTGAAGAAGTTAAAATAAACGTAATAATTAAAATTATTTTATTATAATAGTAAATATTCATAGTATAAAAAGTGTATCTATCTATCTATCTATCTATCTATATAATATATATATATATATATATATATATATATAATATATGTATATATATATATATATCATGTTGCCGTTATGTACACTGAGTTTTAGTAGCCCAATGTTATGTTCATATGGAAGTCCATGGTTATAATCATTCATAAGTATGCAGTGTCATAATGTTCAATGTTATGTTCATATGGAAGTCCATGGTTATAATCATTCATAAGTATGCAGTGTCATAAGTACATCTCTGACGTTTATAACAAACCAAACAGTTTGAAAATTGGTAGAAAATTGAGCAAGTTATGGTTATTTAAAAAGTACATGCACCATTAAAACACAGTTTTTGCTCTAACCTCATCCAGCTTTACACACCTTCACAATGACACCGATCTAAAACAACACACTACTTACATGTCATTTCTATCAAAATTGAGATTTTAGCTTCTGTAACTGGTCTCAGTTTAAGTTAACCTTCAATAGATTTGTTCATTTTTCACCACAAGTTTGCAGCTGATTTCAGTCAAATGTATGTCATCTAGTTGTTGATCATTTCTTACATAATAAGAGTCACAGGTGTGTGTGGAGCTGTGTATTATCACACATCACCTGTAGAGGGCGTGATGAAGCTCAGCTCTATGAACTGCTCGCTTAGGGTGAACAAAATACTCATTTACATTTTTATTGGACTTCTTGAACTGTGGATGAGGTGTACTCTTTACAAAGAATCACACCATTTTCACATCATTTTTATTTTCACAAGTTTGCATCATGTTTTATTTTTAGTAACCTTTTTGTTAGTAACATTATACAGTTTATAAAATACTAATACAAACTCAGAAAACTGTCAAGATATTATTTCATTAAAAATATGTTGCTTGTACCACCATTTTTTTTTCACTTTGCGCATCAGTGCACATGTCAGAAGTTTTTACAGTCTTTTATTATTCATGTTTGATCACTGAATATATCGGCCATCGTTAGTCTTGATGTTTTGTGGATGTGTTGCTGTTGAGTAGATCAGTTCCTACTGTAGCATAAGTTGTTGGTTCAGGCGGCTTCATATTGGCATAATAATCACAGTCTGTATCCGTCACTTGATTGGTCGAGTGGGCGTAATGGGGATTTGAATCAGACTGAGGATTGGTTACTGTAGCATAAACAGCAGAGACTTGTGGGCGGGAGTTGAGGTGTGATGCAGGCGTCTGATTGGATGGAGATGCTGTGGTGATGACATCACTGGTTTGGAATCTCCTCATACATAAACTCAGCCTGAAAAACAACAAAAATGATTTACTAGTGCATATAGATAGTATTCACTGCTCATCGATAAAAAAATAATGTAACATGTTTTTCTGATCTTCTGCAGGTAAAGATCTGAACACCCACCTCTGTATTGTGCTGCACATTTTGCTGAAAAAAGCTGAAAAGGTGCATGAAAAGAGAGAAAAAGATTAGTCAAACCTACTCAAAAGGACTTTATAATCACAAATAAACTGTTACCTGTCCCAGATTTCCTCTTCCTCTTTTTTCAGGATGAGGAAATGTTCCAGAACACAGAACCAGAACCAGCAGAACCGAACCCAGACCGCCAGCGACAGAAGACAGACCTGAACACAACATTAAACACAAAACAACACAGTACTGATTTTGATTATACTGTTGAATAAATAATAATGATCTTACAATTTACATAAATGACTTTGATTATTGAAATATTCAACATGCTAATATATTGGAAGTGTTGCTGTTAAATTGTGTAGCCGAAGGGAAACCGCGATAGTGAACCTCAGTCCTCTGAAAACACTCGGCTGATGTGAAACCAGATTAACCTTGAAATCTGATGTGTGCATCACTTTGATCAGGTTCAGCATGAGCTAAAATGTGTCTCAACAAATGTTCAAACCAATCGCTTTTCTCCAAAATATACCAAATAATAAAACTGGTACTGGGACTGTTGCATCCTGGGTAGTGTAGTTTGTGCACTCACTAGTGTTTGGCTGATTGAGTTGAACTGCAGTACTTCCTGTTATTGTTCTCTTGTCGTTTCACTTTCTGTTTGAGGTGTCACTGACAGAGAGAGAGAGAGAGAAAGTGAAATGTGAATTAATAATGATACTTTGTATAAATGTGTCTGTCAGATGCATGAATGCAGATGTTAAGATATCATGGAAAACCCATGTAATGTAATTCTGTGTTCATATCCAAATAATTTAATTATGAAATGATTTTATTTTGAGCCGTTTACAGTCAGATAAACTGTAGAACTGTAGATCCACTGGCTGTAATAAAATTACATTTCAAGCATTCAGTTATTTGACATCTGAATCTATACAGCAGGTGTTGAGGCCACATGACATATTGGCTTATTATTTACAGAAGATGAAGTGTTGATGAAATTTAGAGTTTGAGCAAGTTTGAGACATGAGCTGTCTGGTCAGAACTTGTTGAAAACATATCATTATGTTAATATGACCACTATCAGGAATGCAGCATTAAAGATGTGTTCAGAAGCTTTGATGCCTCTGTGTTCAAGAGAATCAGATTAACTATTAATGATTTGATTGAAATTACGTCTTTTACAAAAATACATGTGTGTAAAGGTGTCTGAAGGTGAAGTGTGTGTGTGAGTGACTTAAATTATTTATGTAAAGATAGTGACTACACATTAGAAATAGTTTTTTTTTTTTTTTTTACAAAAATGCAAGAGTTTAAAGGCGCCGTATACTTCAAATGAAGTTCGTATTCGTTCTTCGTTCAGGGGCAAAAATACGTTCAAAAAGGCTTTCCGACGACTCTCGCGCATATCCCCTAAACACAACAACCATGAAATGAGGAAGTGTAGTCAATCTAGGTGTGAGACGGGCACCAATGATCAGAATATTACAGACAAAATAATAATGATTAGCAGCAGTTCAGAGTCAAGTATCATGTCTCAAGTCACAACAGCAGCAGCAGTATGGTGTTACATTTATTTGAAACACATGTATTTGGTACTTGCTACCTTATATCTTTACTCTTCCTTTCATTCTTTTCATAGCTTTGGAAAACTTGTCTCGGATGTTTCTCTACGTCACATTTTGCATAACTCCGGTCGTCGACAACAAGCTTCGTTGTATTTTTTTTCTAGGAATTAATGCTTTCTCTGAATCTTTAAAGTCTCTCCACGAGCCATCGTACAGGTGCAGATATATCTGTGCCAGAACAGCTATTCAACACATTGTACTTATTTTGCAAGTGATAGATGTTGTTCTCTTCCCTGACATCCGTTGAATGAGTTTTTTTTTTTTGAATGAGAAAAAAAAAAATCGCACGTCAAAAGAAGGTGGAGTTTCAGAACACACCCACTGATTGCGTAACCGCCACAGACCAATAGAAACTCAAAGGTGATTAGGAGCCAAATGAACTCCTCCAGAAAGTTCGAAACAAAAACAAAACAAATTTAGCTTCAGCCTGATGTTGTTCGAAATTACATCATATCAGTTCGTTCTTCGATTTCGTTTGAAGTATAACAGGGCCTTAAAGATGCCTGAGGGTGAAGTCTGTGTGTGTGTGTATGTGTGTGTGTGTGTGTGTGTGTGTGTGTGTGTGTGTGTGTGTGTGTGTGTGTGTGTGTGTGTGTGTGTGTTCAGTACCTGTGCTGCCTTCTTCAGTCATTGCTTGTGTGTGTGTACGAGTGAAGGGTCCTGGGTGTGTGTGTGTGTGTGTGTGTGTGTCCAGTACCTGTGCTGCTGTGGTCAGTGCTGGTGTGTGTGTACGAGTGAAGGGTGCTGGTTGAGATCTGGACAGGTTTTGTTTTCTGTGGTGCTGAGAAACAAGATCACGTCATTGAAATTAAACAAACACATTAATAAACAACCATTAATTACAGCGTGAATCATAAACTAGTGGATGAAACAGACTGTTGCTGTGTGTTGAACATTAGGCACCTCTGATCACATTCAGATGGATGTTTTTATATTCTGTTCCCCATCCAGCTCCACAGGTGTACTCTCCAGCATCTGTCAGACTCAGGTTTCTGATGGTCAGCGTAAATAATCTCTTCTGATGATCGTCCAGCAGAGAGAATCTGCCTTCAGACACTGATGACTCTCTTCCGTCAGATTTTAGTATAAGATTATTATCTCTGAAAGGTCCTTTATAGAAGTATTTGTAGGAGTTTTCATATCCTTCAGCATAAGGACAATTCAGAAACACTTGTCCTCCCTCTGTTCCTCTCACTATAATACACACACACACTGAACTGATCACTGCACACACACACACACACACACACACACACACACACACACACACACACACACACACACACACACATCAGCTTTACTCACATACACTGCCAAAATAAGCCTTATTTTTAGACAAAACTTTTTATTTAACAATAAAATGTAAAAGAAAAAAAATTATAATAATAATTTTGAGCACTTACCCGTCAGTAGAAACCCAAATCATGTGAACTTCAACTCCACATCTTCATAATTCAAAAAAAGAAAAGCCAACACTCAAGTTCCTCAAATGTCTTTCTTGAACTCAGATCTCCAGTAATACTGTGAATAATGCTCTCTTCTCTCAGTGTAGAGTACAGTTATATGTCTGTTGCTGATCTGACGTGATGAGAATCAAACACTAGCGCTGACGGACAGTATGTTAGTGTCTTCATGTGATGTTGAGGGTGTTATGTGTGAAAAATGACCAGGAAATTAACTGTGAACTCACAAACCACAACCTGCTTCCTCTCTTTCTGTTCTGCCTCTGCCTTCAAGTGCTTTTCTGTTTCTCTTTTGCTCTTTTCTGGCTACAAACACATACAGCAATAAATAAATAAATAAATTATATATATATATTTGCAGAGGTGTAAAAAGTACCTAAAAAAACATATACTTGAGTAAAAGTACAGATACATACATACATACATACATGTGTGAGTGTGTGTGTGTGTGTGTGTGTGTGTGTGTGTGTGTGTGTGTGTGTGTGTGTGTGTGTGTGTGTGTGTGTGTGTATGTATGTATGTATCTATCTGTACTTGTCAAACTGACTACAAGCACCTCAGGAGACAGGAAGTGACATAAAAGTCCAAGACAAGGCACAGCGAACATGTAACAAGATTTGTGAAGGGAACAATCACATTTATAAAAAAAACAAAAATAAATAAAAACAAATAAAAATCAAAACCAAAAAAAAAAAAATCAAAACAAAACACAACACAACTCAACAACAACAAAAACAAAACAAAACAAAACAAAACAATATCCTTCAAAAAGGTCTCCTCAGTATAACGGATAGATAACATAATGTTAAGTAAAATTAAAAAGTAAAGCACTCTTGCACAGGAAGTGCTGGTTTCAGCTTCATCACTGGCTGCAGTCATGTCCTCATCTCATATTTAAAACACATGCAATTCACAACTACTCACTAAGTAACTCCTATTCACATAAAGCAGTCTCACTGACATATTTGGGTGAGTAAGGCCAAAACACACAAGATCTAGGGCTTTCAGTGTCCTGTAGTATATCACATCTTTTGTAGCAGAAGTAAACTGCTGCAGGAAAAGCTAGGTGCCACGTAATGTGTAACTGCAACACTCATTTCTAATGTAGTGGAGTGAAGTAGTTACACACACACACACACACACACATATATATATATATATATATATATATATATATAGTATATTCCTGAAAATATATCTGAAGAGTTCAAGTGCCTTTAAAATTTTCTATTCATTGCCATTAAAGTGAAATCACTGAACCTACACACAGGAGACTGATAAAAATGGTAATTTAGAATATAAATTCAAACAGGACTTACAGGCTTATGCATCTGAATTCTTCATTTATACTTTTAAAATATATATTTCAAAATATAAAAATTGGCCAGAAATATGTTTGCTAAAATATCTTTTAAAACATATTTACATAAATATATTTTCATAATATATATAATTATTGCAGAGCGATACTGCAATATATAAAACATATTAAACGTCATTAAATCATTATAAATCTTCTTTCAATTTCTAGTAAGTCATCTACTTTTTTTTTTTAAATGCAGGCTATTGAAATGTATTTTCTTGTCCCTAAAATACATTAAGGGATATATAATTTTTTTTTTTTTTTTTTTTTTTTTTTTGTTTTTTTTAACTCACATATATTGTCATATGAAAAATTACATTATAGAATGAAAAAAAAAAAAAACATTGAACAAATGAACATTAAAAAAAACAATAATTTATTTCATTACAACCTCTGAAAAGTAACAATTCTCAAAGACCCGCCCTCCTTAGTTACTGTTGCTATGTCTGACAAGCCGTGCTGCTCTCACACATCATGTTCTCACGCAGTGAAAAATACACCACCGAGCAAAGAGGAAACTGACAACACACCTCCAGACAAGACAGATTACTTCTGATATCAAGCAAAACTTTCACATTTTGTCTTTTCTTTTTTTCAAAGAAATTTAAACAATAAATACCCTTTTGTGGCTCTTTAATGTGTTGTGACAGATCAATGTACAAGCAGCACATGAACCTTGATCATCTCTTCTGCTTTACTAGTTATAACACAACATGAACATTAATGAACATCAGAAGGTATTTCATTTCAACTGTAGAAAGATGTCAATACACACAAGTTTTCAGGTTTAAGTCCACCGAACTTATTCTACTCTCCTGTCTGATTTGTTTGTCAGATTCTGCATTATTATTGGTCAAATCACCTGTCAATCAAGCTCTCTGTGAAGGGTCAGTTGCAGAAATGCTGTTGTTTACAGAAACTGTAAATAATCCAGAATATTGCTTGAACATTAAAGTCACACTTTCTCCTTCATATCAGTCCTGAGAGAAGAGCTGCATTGTGGGAAGTGTAGTCTGTGTGTTTAGCTGAAGCCTCTTCCTGTGGCTCTGGTTGAACTTCCTGTTTGGTAAGTAACTGCTGCAGACATCTCATGTTTAACCGAAGCAAAAAGACCTGCTAGTTATATTTTGATAAAGATAATTGTTAGTATTAGCATCTCAGTGGAAGCTGCTTTTAGGAGCCTCCACTTTATGTTGCTTGCAAGGATTTATCAGAATATAAATCTACTTTTGAATCTCCATCAATGTAGAAAGATGACTAACCACAAAAACATCGAGAAAGAAAACAACAAGATCAGCAGAAGTGAACAGATCTAACTAACCACACAAACCTTGAGAAAGAAAACAACAAAAAGTAAGTAAAGAATAACTGACATAAATAAATAAAAAAATAAAATAAATATCAAAATACACTGAAATCTAGAGTAACATGTTTAATTTGTCCATTAAGCTGCAGATTGCAAGTAACTCATGAGACTCAACTTCAGAAATTAATACATTCAAATGTTCCATAATTGTGCATGTCATCTGTAAACATACAAGGAACAATTATAACAATGATAAACATAATGAAAAAAGATTGAATAAAGCCAACAAAATGAACTCAATTATGACTGATTTTCAGAAAAGTCATGAAAATTGTCATGAAGATGATTTCTCTTGATCCTCAACATGCTCATAAATACCAAACTCATTCATATATTTCTACTCCCTCATCCAGTTACACTAACACACACGCGCACATACACACACACACAAATCGTACTGATATGTATGTTATGTTGGTCTCTGAATTGTTTTTTTTTGCATTTAATTTGTTTTTTGTATATCTTGTAATAGTCTTGTTTGCATAATAAAAAAAAAAAAAAAAAAAAAAACTCAAAAGCTCTACATATTTAGTATCATATGATATATGATGTTATATTATATTAGTTAAATTGAACGTGATAATACTCACAGTCCCTTCAACATCATTTGGATGTCCCAAGGTAAAAAAAAATCTGATCTGTTCAGAATTGTTACTCCTACTTGTGCCAAAAATTGTTGTCGTGATTCCTTTTCATTTAAAGCATTTTTTATCTAGAAAAACGAAGTGTAAGTATGATTATACACTTTGCATAAAAATGCAAAAAATTCAACATACCATCAATATTTGGTCACTGCTTTGTGGATGGATCCAGCATGCCCTGTTTGGCTGCACATTTCGTAGGGCTGTCATGTCAATCACTGAACCTTGGCTGGGGTCTGAAAAGAGACAAAATATTATGATCCAACTGTGTTAAGGTGTGTCTTTCACTATCATTTAGGGACTGTGGAGGTGTACCTTCACATAAAGTACGGGACAAAGTGATTTTTACAATACATGAAAAAATGAATGGTCATTGTAAGTTTAAAAAAAAAAAAAAAAGTTACCAAGTACTATCAGACCATAACCATTGAAGGTTAACTGATCACTTGGTGATACAATTTTTCTAAGGATGTCCTCCATGTTCTTATTCTGTGCTGTGTTATAATGGTAACATGGTACACACCTGGTGCACCTTGAAATTACTGGACAACTGCCCTTTTTAAAGACATTCATCTAGAACAATGCAATAACAAATAAGTATTCATTAGCCGAGCAAAATCAGGTTAATTTTACATTAGCCCTGCAGTCTATCCATATAGTACTGAAGTATAAGATTAAAATAAGAATCGCTGTGAGCATTATGCAAGTCATGTCAGCTAAACACGTTTACAACGCTTCGGATACATAACACTTCACAAGACTATATATGTTGAAACAACAAAACATTAAATGAAGATTAGAAAGATTAATTACCTACCGATAAACAATCACTGTTAATTAATCCGCCGTTTTCTGTAGACTCTTCTCGGAAGACCAAAGCACGTGCGATCGTTTACTGTCTCTACTGCGCATGCGTCTATGACGTCACCAAAACACACCACCGCGCATGCGCGTAACAACGTCCAGTACGTATTGGATCTGATCCAGCTACGTCATCGTGCTACAGGCTGCAGCGAGGACAGTCTCTCCCAACTCCATTTCCCATAATCCCGTGCTAAGGGCTAATCACCACCAGGTGTTCCCCATTACCACTCCCCTATATATACTGTGTTTGGACTCTCAATAAGTGCGAAGTCTTGTTTACTGTAGTTCTGTCTGGCATTTCCGAGCGGTTTCCCTGTGTTTGTGCCTTCCGTGTTTGATCTTGGATTGTGTATACCGACTGTGATTCTCTGCTGCCTGCCCCGACCTCTGCCTGGTATTGTTACTGATTTCTGGATATCCCTTGACACACGTGACGCTGTTTCCTGATCTCTGCCTGTTTGACCACTCTCTTAATAAAATACTGCAAATGGATCCGAACGTCTCTGACTCTGCGTTACAATAGTGTTGTAGGAATATTGTCCCACTGATAAATACAGTGCAAATGATTCTGTCTCCTTGGATAAAAGTTAAGTGGAAATAAAAATAAAAAATAGACTGAACAGTTCCATGATAATATGTCTGTAACATTTACCACTCTCGTCAAAAGGCACTAGGTATGCGTTTGTGACATTAATAAATAATTGTGAAAATTAATAAACGTTAAATTTATGAAATAAATTAGTAATATTAGTTTTATTACATATTAAATTGGTTGATGATAAGTGAAAATTATTTATGTGGTAATATATATATATATATATGTTCTACCTTCTCTCTTTTCTATCTCATTCTTTTCATGTGAACTGAGTTGGCTACACATGCTTACATTCATAAATGTAAACGTTATTTCTATTTTATTTTAATAAATGTAACTTTTTTAATTTTCACAATTATTTATTAATTAATGTCACAAACACATAAGATTCATGTATCCAGCAACATCTGATTCAAATATTATGCTAATTAACAGTGAGTGGTGGTTTCAGACATTATAGTACTGACTCTTATTCTGCCTGAAAGAATGAAAAGACCGAGCTGAAGGCGGAGCGATTCGACCAATCAGATGAGAGGAGTGTTTCAGCGCCGGCCCACAGGTGCGAATGAAATATTGAAGACATAAACCGATTTGTAAACCTCAAACGAAAAAATGAGAAATCGAGCCAAACTCTCACTTTTCGGTTTGTTAAACTAAAACGGAAAAACTTTTCTTATATTGCATTCTAAATAGGAAATGAAATGATCAAATCGTACACGGTCCAAGGTATCTTTTGGTCATTTGATTGTCTACTTATAAAATAAATAAAGAGAAATGAGAAACGGTTAGATTTTCGTTTGAAAATTTAGCTGGATTTTTCGTATTTTTGTTTATGGGTAAAAAATGAGATTATGCTTTAATATTTGTTTGAATGTGTGGGTGGCGCTGAAACGCCCCTTTCATCGCTTAAGCACCACACCAACAACCTTCAACAACAATCCCAACAGTTCATTTTCACCAGGAGAGAAGCGGCAGATGAGCCGAGTTTATTAATCCTGCGGATTCTTTGCTAGTGGCGCTTACAAGATAAAATAATAATAATAAATAAAATATGATATTTTCACGGCTGCTGCATGTTACTGACAAAACAGACTTGACAACTTTATTCATGACCAATAAAATGCCATTTGAATTTTACTTTAGCCTGTGATCTAATTAGTCTACTTTAATTTTTTTTTTTTTTTAATTATAGGCTATAGCCTACTTAGAAATGTGAACTGAATTCACGAATTCCATAGATGACCATAAATAGAGTGATGGAGTGACCACATTACAGATAATGAGGTTCAGACGGGAAACACTGCACCTCTCACTGGTTTCATAATTGCATAGGCCTAAACATAAAATTATTATTATTTTTTTTCTATTTAAATTGCTTATTTTAAAAGTAGACATGTCCAGCTTTTATAGACATGGTTCGTCTGTGATGCATGAGCCTGGTTCATTTCTGACATTTCAGAAAGACGTTCAGGTAGACCGAGATAGCAGAAAGCTCATCCTGTTGAGTGCGAATGAAATATTGATATATATATTTATATAATATATTTTCATGTTACTGAGGGTGTCTTACGACCAAAACTGATGGAGCTGAAGCTCTTTCCTCTGTTATCGGGATGGAGAGTGTGGATCGGGATCCGCCGATCGGAGAAGTGCAGTAGACTACACTCTACAAGATATAGCTTCAGTTGCTGTTGTTTGTAATAGCAAATAAAAACATGTTACCTGTGAGGTTTTTAATATCTCAAAATAAAGACTTATGTCGAAATAACGAAATTATATATTTCTGAAAAATATAAAAGACAGGTTGGCATTGCAATCTTAACATTAGAAAACACAACACAGCAGAACATGCGAATGTAGCAACGCAGCGCCACGCAACAGAAATAGTGTAGAGACGACTATGCCACCCTGGGGCTTGCACCCAGGGAAATACCACGCACCCTCAGGTGCTACTCAAGGGAACAGGTTCAAGACTACTAATGAGAGCAAGAGACGGGTCTTACCCAGATAAAACATTTGTTTTACAGCCATTAACCCTAAAACATTCAAGAATGGTCTCGTCAGTTTACCAGTTAAATACCCACAGTTACAAAGAGACCGTAATAAAGCTTTACCTTTAACAGAAGGGACAGACCCCACAGCAAATCAGTGCGTACAAATCCAGAAGCAAGTGACAAACCAAAAAGAAACGAATACACTTCCTTTCTGTTAAGCTTCAGGAATATCACAGCTCATCAAACAATCACCTGTGAATATAAATGCACAGAACACTCAGGGGCAGGGGCGGATCTACCGGGGTGGCATAGGGTGGCAAATGCCAGTTGGCAGCAACGAATTAAAAGTTATGGCCAATTTGAAAATTTACGAGCGTGAATCTCCAAAGTCCGACTGCAGTGAACGCAGCAGCACGAGAGGACGCCAGAGCGGCACGAGACTGGTTTGTTTGGAAAACTTTGAGTGCGCGCGAAGCGAGGGAACCAGGAGGCGCGAGGAGACACAGGAGGAAAGAGGTCAAAATGGATTATCTATCTATCAAGAAATGAAGCTAAAATGAAAGCACAGTACTAGCATAGTTGAAATGTTGACTTTGATATGATAAATATCAGGTTGAAGAACGTTATTTCGCTAACTAACGTGACAGTGGTGTAGTCTACTACGTGATACGTTACGTTACCCACTTTTAAAAAGCGTGAGGATACATAACAACTTCGTTTTGTGTCAGAACTTTCACACTTTCATTCATAAATTCACCCCGTCTGTGTTTGCAAAGCGACAGGGATTGAATCGCGGAATTCAGTCACAAATGGAACTTGCTGTATAAAGCAGAACGTCACAGAATTCGGCCCTTTTTGAATGAATAAATCAAAAGTAGGGCTGTACATTTAATCAAATACTCGATTTGACAACCTGTCAAAATAAAATTTCCGTATAACTTGAAGAAATTTAAACAGAAATATAGTAGTATTGCACAGTAGAGTATGCTATACTTCAAGTAGGCCTAATAGCTAATAATAATAATAGTTTATTAAAAACCACAGAAACTCCGTCTACAACCTACCAAAATAAAAGTTTGGTCTAACGCAGAGAAATTATGTAAGAAATTGCACAGTAAAATATACTTTAAAAAAAGATCTACTAAAACGTTATTTTAAAGGAATATCACACAAGTTTTCATTTAAACTTGCCAAAACAATAACACCATATTTTTCAAAAACAATTACTAAAAGTACATTTGTATTTGTGCCTATGTTTATTTATTTATTATTATTGTCAGCTAATAAAACCTATGCTTCAGGGACCATATTCATATAACATCTAAGGCTAAATGTAGCTCTTGACTGGTTGAGTTAGATGGTTAGATTCAAATTTTTGTGTTTATATCTGGTTTTTGCAACTGAGAACCTTTAATAAAACCAAAATTGTGAGAAACAAAGTTTAAAATGTGACAGTGTAAATGGTTTAAATCCTGCTGAATATAAAGCAGTGTTATTCTTTTTTTTATGTTTCTTATTTTGCATATACAGACACAGTCAAAAACAGTTTGCTTCCCCTCTCACACATCTGCCACTCATAACCTGTGTCTTAACCTTAATGCATTTCCTGTGATAATGCCCCTTACTTCTATCACACTTCAATCTCCTATTAAGTGAGATCACATTGTATGGTCACTTATTCCTTATATGAACTGTTTCAAATGCAAGACATTGATTGCATGAGATTAAGTTTGTAAATTGCAGCCTGTGCCCTTCTGTAGTGTGTACATATACTATTTATGATCAAACTGTGATGACTGTGACTAAATTCAGTATATATACGTCTGCCATATGTTGCCAGCCCTCAAAAATTCCTGCCCCCTTCTCGCCTCCCCATCAATATTTTTCTAGATCCGCCCCTGCTCAAGGGAGCAGCAGTCCAGTACTGTGATGGCCCACTGTTAGCTGCATGCAAAGGACAATGAAACTGTAGGATCAGATGGTATACAGAACAGTCGTAAGAACAGCCGTAGATTAAACCAGTGTGAGAAACAGCCGTAGATACAGGCTTATGAAACAACAGCTAGCGCTCTCAGGCCACACCTAAAATACAAATAATAACACGAATAGACATCCACTTTAAACAATCTCCCCCCTCACACAAGAAGCCACAAGAAAAGTGTGTCTTACCCCATTCTTAGACAACAGCAAGATTTATGCTACCTGTGCTCATCACTTCAGACACACCAACGCACACACACACACACACACACACACACACACACACACACCACGCCACACCACACACACACAGACACTCACCACACCACACACACACCATGCCACACCACGCCACACCACACCACACACACACCATGCCACACCACACCACACACACACACACAGACACAGACACTCACCACACCACACCACACACACACACACCAGGGGAAAGCAACCGGACATTAACCCCTGGACCTTTACGGCCCACAAGACAGGGACACAGAGCAGAATGACTATGCCACACTTAGACTTGCTTCATAAGGCCACTAGGCCTCCACTAGAACGTAACTCTATGACTGAGCCAGCAGGTGTGATCAACAGGATGCCACTCAATGCCAGCAGGCGTGTCTTCCCATTGGGAATATGCAAAAGTTAAAATGGAAACTGATTCTAATGAATCCACAAACCATGATAAAACTCATCCGGTCACACATACAAAATACTTAAGTACTAAAGTTTGGTTAAAACATTTGTTGATATATCTTGCATGACAGCACTACAAAAAGAACTCTCACCCACCATGTTCTTTGAATATAAACACCGTTGTCATCTCCGTGCAAGTGATTATGGGATATGGTAGGGTGCGAAGTGTCCATCAAATGTAGGCTGCATCCGAAAACTTAGACAGGGGACTCGCTGCCGTATAAGGCAATGAATTTGCAGGCAACGTTTTTGAACAAAGGCACCTCATGAAACTGATTTTGGACAGGCTTCTGAGGCAGAGTAATGGTTTAATGATCTACAGCAAAATATAGAGAGCTTTGGTGATAACTAAGTGGATATTTCATTACTGCTTAGTTTTACTGAACTAATGGCTGCTGATGAATATTTGATTTGAATTTTGCTCGCTCGTGTTTGTTAAATGCGTAATGTTAATTAGCCCAATGTGAGTAGGTCTGCTCATGGCTGAAAAGAATATATGAAAAACAAGATTATATTACATAACTAAAACATTATAGCTTATATTTATTTAGTACATTTTTGAATTAATGTAAAAACTAAAATGGGTTGTAAAAATGAAAGTTATTATTATTATTTTTTTAAATTGTGTTCATCGTGGTGGGCCGCGGGTTGAGAGCCACTGCTCTAACCTCATCCAGCTTTACACACCTTCACAATGACACCGATCTAAACAACACACTACTTACGTGTAATTTCTATCAAAGTTCTGTAACTGGTCTCAGTTTAAGTTAACCTTCAATAGTTTTGTTCATTTTTCACCACAAGTTTGCAGCTGATTTCAGTCAAATGTGCGTCATCTAGTTGTTGATCATTTCTTATATAATAAGAGTCACAGGTGTGTGTGGAGCTGTGTATTATCACACATCACCTGTAGAGGGCGTGATGAAGCTCAGCTCTCTGAACTGCTCGCTTAGGGTGAACAAAATACTCATTTACATTTTTATTGGACTTCTTGAACTGTGGATGAGGTGTACTCTTTACAAAGAATCACACCATTTTCACATAATTTGTTTTTTATTATTTTCACAAGTTTGCATCATATTTTATTTTAAGTAACTTTTTTTGTTAGTAACATTATACAGTTTATAAAATACTAATAAAAACTCAGAAAACTGGCAAGATATTAATTCATTAAAGATATGTTGCTTGTACCACCATTTTTTTTTTTTTTTTTCACTTTGCACATCAGTGCACATGTCAGAAGTTTTGGGAGTCTTTTATTATTTATGTTTGATCACTGAATATATTAGGCTGTCGTTAGTCTCGATGTTTTGTGGACGTGTCACTGTTGAGTAGATCAGTTCGATTCTGTTGTCTGTTGTTGGTTCAGGCGGCTTCATATTGGCATAATAATCACAGTCTGTATCCGTCACCTGATTGGTCGATTGGGCTTGATGGGGGTTTGAATCAGGTTGCTGTTTGGTTACTGTAGCATAAACAGCAGAGTCTTGTGGGCGGGAGTTGAGGTGTGATGCAGGCGTCTGATTGGATGGAGATGCTGTGGCGATGACATCACTGTTTGGAATCTCCTCATACATAAACTCAGCCTGAAAAACAACAAAAATGATTTACTAGTGCATATAGATAGTATTCACTGCTCATCAAAAAATAATAATGTAATGTTTTTCTGATCTTCTACGGTTAAAGATCTGATCACCCACCTCCGTATTGTGCTGCACATTCTGCAGAAATAAAGCTGAAGGGACCATGAAAAGAGAGAAAAGAATTAGTCAGATCTACTCAAAAAGAACTTTATAATCACAAATAAACTGTTACCTGTCCCAGATTTCCTCTTCCTCTTTTTCAGGATGAGGAACATTCCAGAACACAGAACCAGAACCAGCAGAACCGAACCCAGACCGCCAGCGACAGAAGACAGACCTGAACACAACATTAAACACAAAACACAGTACTGATTCTGATTATATTGGTGAATAAACATTAACAATCTTAAAATTGACAATGACTTTAATTATTGCAATATTCAACATTCTAAAATATTGGAAATGTGTTGCTGTTATATTGTGTAGCCGAAGGGAAACCGCGATAGTAAACCTCAGTCCTCTGAAAACACTCGGCTGATGTGAAACCAGATTAACCACACGAGATCTGATGTGTCTCAAATGTTCAAACCAATTGCTTTTCTCCAAAATTGATCACAAAAAAAAAATTTTCAAACCAATTGCTTTTCTCCAAATATACCACATAATCAATCAGGGGACTATTGCATTGTGGGTATTGTAGTTTGTGTGCTCACTAGTGTTTAAAAAAAAAAAAAAAACTAAGTGACGTGACATGTGGCAAAGTATGGTCACCCATACTCAGAATTAGTGCTCTGCATTTAACCCATTCAAAGTGCACACACACAGCAGTGAACACACACACCGTGAACACATACCCGGAGCAGTTTTGACTTTTGGCTGATTGAGTTGAACTGCAGTACTTCCTGTCATTAATCTTGTTGTCTCTCTTTCTGTTTGAGGTGTCACTGACAGAGAGAGAGAGAAAAA
This sequence comes from Cyprinus carpio, assembly GCF_018340385.1. Classification (NCBI taxonomy): domain Eukaryota; kingdom Metazoa; phylum Chordata; class Actinopteri; order Cypriniformes; family Cyprinidae; genus Cyprinus; species Cyprinus carpio. Next base: position 39,993,425 of record NC_056597.1, on the reverse strand, counting down.
GTGAAATATGAATGTGTTGCTCACAATTAATAATGATACTTTGTATAAATGTG